>NC_133385.1:37164600-37464600 GCF_049309525.1 Garra rufa | reverse complement strand
CGTCCAGGCCCTGGTCATTTCCAGGCTGGACTACTGCAATGCTCTTTTAGCCGGTCTTCCAGCATGTACAATCAGGCCTCTACAAATGATTCAGAATGCAGCAGCACGACTGGTCTTCAATGAGCCCAAAAAGGCCCATGTCACACCTCTCTTCATATCCCTGCACTGGCTACCGGTTACAGCACGCATCAAATTCAAGACACTGATGCTGGCCTATAGGACAGCCACCGGCTCATCACCGGCCTACCTCCATTCACTACTACACATCTACACTCCCTCCAGAAGACTGAGATCCTCTAGTGAAAGACGCCTCACTGTACCACCACAGAGAGGTATTAAATCACTGTCCAGAACATTCTCGTTCACCGTTCCTGCCTGGTGGAATGATCTTCCCACCCCTATCTGGAACGCAAACTCCTCTCTTTCTTGACCTTCCCTTTCTAGCCTGTACTCATCTAACAGCACCTGATATATGGTATTTTGAACACTTCCTATGTTGATCTGCCTCCTTAGGATGAATCACTTTTCCCAATTTGTAAGTCACTTTGGATAAAAGCGTCTGCAAAATGAATAAATGTAAATGTAAATGTGAATGTGAATGAAAAAGGGTCTTATCTAGAGAAACCATCAGTTTTTTTTGTTTTTGTTTTTTTAAAGTGAAATGGGAGTTTTTTGAGTTTTTTATTTTTTCATTCAAAGCAAAACAAGACCAGCGTTTGAGGTTAAAAGGTATTAAAAAATATTAACTGATGGTTTTGCTAGATAAGACTCCCTCGGCTGGGATCGTTTAAAAGTCCTTTAAAGCTGCGTTTAAACTGCATTTTGGAAGTTCAAACTCGGGGCACCATAGAAGTCCACTATATGGAGAACATATTCCTCAGAAAACAATTTCTTTACGACTGAAGAAAGAAAGACATGAACATTGTGGATGACAAGGGGGTGAGAAGATTATCGGTACATTCTTGTTCTGGATGTGAACTACTCCTTTAATAAAAGGACAAAGGTGGTGTGAGATACACAGGGGTTTGTAATGGTTTTACTGGTAGATTCACCAGACACGCCACTAAAGGCTACTCTAATCATTTAGTAATCTAGTGATGACTGCTTTGTCATTAAAAGTCCTTACATTTTATTTAATGTATCTTATTACAAAAAGAAGTCCCATCCACATCTTAACAAATGTTCTCCTCCATACAATGTGCAAACTGAAGTCAGAAAATCATATATTAATGTACACTATATAATGTGTGTAAAAAAGACTTATTTTAACATTAGCACTGACAGTCATTATGATCAATTTAGCATTGTGGCATTTATAAGTGTCAGAGAGTTGATAAAAGTGGTCATAAATATATTTTTTAAATATATTCAGTACAAGAAACCGGCAGATGATATAGGCTTACGGACCAATCACATTTTGATGGAGAAGACCCCCCCCCCCCCCCCATAATATAAGCAAATGTCTGGCTAATCTAATATAGATGCATATTGTGTCTCTGTCTGGTGCAGCTGAACTGTCATGGTCTGATCTTCAGTGGATTGGAGATATTAATAGCTGTCAGTTTCTTTGTTTCTATGGACACCCAGAAGGAGGAGGCTGCATTGCCATGGTAACGTGTGTCAGTAATGAGACTGCTCAGTGGGATCTTATGTGTGTGTGTGAAAATCTACAAGCTCATGCACACACATGTATATATAGAGAGAGCAGAAGAGTTCTGTATGCGAATGTGGGGAAACACTCACAGATGTACTGTGTGAAAACTGTGTGTGTGAGACTCACTCTTTAGTGATGAGGCCGCGTGGACCTGTAGCTTTGGCCAGATGAGGATCCAAACCATGAGTGCCCAAAATGTGTCTCGCAGCTGGACTCAAACGCAGTCTGTCAGAATCACAGATGAACACTGATATCAGTGACTATGCAAATAATCCCCAGTACCGTCACAGAAGACCAGACTGACTCTGTGTCCAAAATGTGTCTCGCAGACTTGGTGACTATGTATTACACAGTCCATTACCACATTTTATGCTCACACATTTGTCCTGTTGTTTTGATGCAAAATGAGTGCACCCTCTAGAAAGTTACCAAACATGATTCTTGAGTTTTGCTAGTAAAAGATCAGGAGAAACGGTGTGAAAGACACGAGAAGAGTGACTGTCACATCTCAGATTGTAAGACGCACAACCCGCAGGAGCTCAAACACATGGCTGTTTTTCACACAGGAAGCAGCTGCTGCAGCCAAAGCATGAGAAATGCGTAGAATGAAGATTTCTGGGAGTCCAAGTCAATCATTTAGCACCCAAAACACATGGGGTCAGGAGAGGAAGCAGTACAGTGAGAAGGATCTGGTCTACACAGTAAAAATGAATTCTGACCCTGGACCACAAAACCAGTCTTAAGTAGCACGGGTATATTTGTAGCAACAGCCAAAAACACATTGTATGGGTCAAAGTTATCCATTTTTTACGCCAAAAATCATATCGTGTTCCATGAAGATATTTTGTACATTTCCTATCAAAGATTTGAAAATTAAATTTTTGATTAGTAATATGCATTGCTAAGAAGTTGGACAACTTTAAAGGTAATTTTCTCAATATTTTGAATTTTTTTGCACCCTCAGATTGCAGATTTTCATATAGTATCTTTTAACAAATATTGTCCTATCAACCGATCGTGGTTGCATCTCTCTATTAGTGCTACTGGATCTTAGTGCTGCGTTTGATGCTATTGACCACAACATTCTGTTAAACAGACTTGAAAATTATGTAGGCATTAATGGTACTGCACTGGCTTGGTTCGAATTGTACTTATCTGACCGTCATCAGTTTGTGGCAATAAATGAAGAGGTATCATATCAGTCATAAGTGCAGTATGGAGTACCTCAAGGCTCAGTACTAGGGCCATTACTTTTTACGCTTTACATGTTACCCTTGGGAGATATCATCAGGAAACATGGTGTTAGCTTTCATTGTTACACTGATGATACTCAGCTCTATATTTCTTCGCAGCCCGGCAAAACATATCAATTCGAAAAACTAACAGAATGCATAGCTGATATTAAAAACTGGATGGCGAATAACTTCTTACTGTTAAATCCTGAAAAAACAGAAGTGTTAATTATTGGACCTAAAACCTCTACAAGTAATAACCTAAAACACAGTCTAATACTAGATGGCTGCTCTGTAAATTCGTCGTCATCAGTTAGGAACCTAGGCGTCCTATTCGATAGCAATCTCTCCTTTGAAAGCCACATTTCTAGCATCTGCAAAACCGCATTTTTCCATCTTAAAAATATATCGAAATTACGACCTATGCTATCAATGTCAAATGCTGAAACATTAATTCATGCGTTCATGACCTCAAGGGTAGATTATTGTAATGCTTTATTGGGTGGTTGTTCTGCACGCTTAATAAACAAACTCCAGCTGGTCCAAAATGCAGCAGCTAGAGTTCTGACTAGAACCAGAAAGTATGACCATATTAGCCCGGTTCTGTCAGCACTGCACTGGCTCCCTATAAAACATCGTATAGATTTTAAAATCTTGCTAATTACTTATAAAGCCCTCAATGGTTTAGCTCCTCAGTACTTGAGCGAGCTCCTATCATATTATAGTTCCTCACGTCCGCTGCGTTCTCAAAATTATGGCAATTTGATAATACCTAGAATATCAAAATCAACTGCCGGCGGCAGATCATTTTCTTATCTAGCGCCTAAACTCTGGAACAATCTACCTAACACTGTTCGGGAGGCAGACACACTCTGTCAGTTTAAATCTAGATTAAAGACACATCTCTTTAACCTGGCTTACACATAAAATCATTAACACATTCCTATAATTCAAATCCGTTAAAGGATTGTTAGGCTGCATTAATTACGTCAGCCGGAACCGAAAACACCTCACATAACATTTGATGCACTCGCTGCATCGTAAAAAGAATGGCATCTACGCTAATATTAGTCTGTTTCATTCTTATTCCGAGGTCACCGTAGCCACCAGACCCAGCCTGTATCCGGATCAGATGGTCACTCCAGTCCCCCGGATCCAGTCCGTACCCAGCTTAGATCATGGATCACCACCTGGAGATGACTTCAATAGCTGTGGATGTCAACTAGATGAGCTCCAGAGACGGATCATCAATGAAGACCTCGCCAACCTTGACGGCCATCGGCGCTACACCACGGGATCCTGATGAGTTCTCTACAATCAGACATTGGTACAAACTGCTGGTTTGGTCTGGCCAGAGGAGAACTGGTCCCCCGACTGAGCCTGGTTTCTCCCAAGGTGTTTTCCTCCATTTCTGTCACCTGTGGAGTTTTGGTTCCTCGCCTCTGGCTTGCTTAGTTGGGGACACTTTCCAGTGATATCGTATACTATTTGAACTGAACTGACGATGATATCACTGAATTCATTGATGAACTGCCTTTAACTGAAAATTGATTATTTACAATAATGCGTTACTTACACACTATTGTTCTGTTTAAATACTGTGCAGTTGCTTTGACACAATCTGTATTGTTGAAAGCGCTATATAAATAAAGGTGACTTGACTATCCTAACAATTTATATAATCAGCTTTCAGATGATGTATGATCTCAATTTCAACAAACTGACCTTTATGACTGGTTTTGTGGTCCAGGGTCACAATTGTGCTTTTTTTTAATGGCGTCTTGAATTCATACATGTAAACAGAAGTCTCCCTCTCCCTGTGTCAATGGGACATTTTATTTACACGACAAGGTAAAAACTGTCACAAAATTGGACATGTCATGTAATCTCAATGCCAAAAAGGGTCAAGTTGAAGGACAGGGAATCTTAGATGACTACCGTAAATCCTCTAATATTGGCCTGTATTCCATTCTCGCTGTCAGCTGAGGTAAATAATGGCCGGTCTCTAATAGCGGCCGGGGCTATTATTAGAAACAACGTATGTCTGGGCAGCAGAGTATGTGAGCGGAGCGCGGAGTGGAGCTGTGTAATTTTGATTGGAGGGAGGAGCGGATTTTTGAAAAGTCGGATCGTCGTGGTTTTCACTCGCTCCAAGAGCGCTCCATCATGAGTACAATTCATGCCAACGGTCCGCAATATAACTGCATATTAAGCAAGAATTCATATATTAAACATGTTTAGATAGCTTGATAGAGATGGATCACTCAAATCAGAAAGAATGTAAAGGCTATGATGACGGCAATGGATGAGCAGTAAATTATAGTTCACAAGGCATTAGTTTGTTCCTAGATAATGAATATTTTCAGGTGAAAGCATGATTTAAACAGGTACAACACTTATTCACACGCAATCGCTCTGTCAATAATGCATTAAAACAAATCTAATGGTCTCTGATTTAGAATAAACAGACATCTGTAAGAAATGCAGCGATTCGTAGGTAAAATAACTGACGAAAATGTCTTTTTATTTTCATTACAAACTTTGCACGGCATAAAGCAGTTATACTCTTTTAATGCTGACAATGTTATTAGCTTGGTATGTGGTAGGAATAAAGATTGCACACTACTGTTCCAAACTCTCCTGTTATTTTATTTTAGTATTTTTTATTTTAATATGTGTTATGAACAGGACCGTTGTATTTCAAACATTTTTTTTTTTTTTTTGTTTGACGCGGAGCGGTGTTTCTGATATCAGTGAGCGAGGAGTGGAGCGGGAAATTATGAACCCAGAGCGGAGCTGGAGCGGAGCGATTATTAAATGCACCTAGTATTTTATAGGTTCAAATAGACACAAAATCTCTTTTTTTTTTATTCTACTGGTAGTTCGTTTTGCTCAAATAGAAATTGAGGCCTGCCTCTAATTCTGGCCTCCTTCTAATAAAGGCCTGGACCGCGATGCGCTTGAGTAAAATAAAGGCCCCGGCCTGTATTAGGGGATTTACGGTAATTATTGTTCCACATCTTCATTTAAGCAGACAAAAAATGTCTAATTTACTACTTTTATAGATAGTGGTGATATGGTTCTCTATTTGTAAGCATGTTCAATAAATCAAATAAAACTTTGTTCTGAACTGTAATTGTGACCATTACATGCATCTCTATGTCCAGAGGAGCTGTTTTGTACCTAAAAACATCTACAAACAACAGACATGAGTTGGAGACACTGACTGTTTGAGCGCTGAGGCTAGAGGTGTGGTGGTCAGAGGAGGGGCGGAGCCAGCAGCAGGGGGCGGGGCAGCAGTGGTGGGTGTGACCGGCTCAAGCGCTGGAATCTCCACCTGCTTCCAGTCTTCACCTTCACCCACCATCAGTGCTATGAGAGTTCCCAAACGCACGCCTCGACTGCCCTCCTGCACCTGAAACACACCAGTGATGCTTATTTTTATTGGGTCAGCTGCAGCTAAGTCACATCTGCATATAATTAACAGTTTAATGGAAACAGAGGTGTGTAATGATATCTGCGCTCGCTAGCATCACCAAATGGGGAGATTTAAGCTGAGATTAAGATAAATGAATTAGGTTAATTTCTGGGAGCTGAGTAAAGCACTGAATCTAGATTAAAAAAGTGGTCAAACCTCAAACAATTCTTTGTTTTATTTCCGTACATACCGAGTTTGAGCATCTATCTCAGATCTCATCATTTCATATAAAATGTCAAAGTTTGAGTATCGATTCAGGATCTCTCTGTCAGACACACACTTACAAGTATTTTAGCAAGGGTTCCATCATCACTGGACTCCATGACGACCACGGCTTTATCCGTCTCAATCTCACAGAGAGCGTCACCTGCGGCCACTTCATCACCTGCTCGAACACACACAATGATTCGGGTGCACTAAAGTACATGTGCTTTTTAAATGTTCACTGTGTTCTATATTAGCAGTAAGTTTTCACCAGAGTTTTACTTGGCAGCAAACAATTTGTGTGCACAAAAGATAATGTATCTAGATCACGTCTTTTTTGTGGAAGGCCAAAAACACTTTTTTACATTTTTCAGCAAAATATAAAGAATAGAATATAGTCAACACCTGGAAAAATACTCTGATATAGTTTTTTCTAAACTAAGTCCAAATTAATTTCCAACAGTGAACAACAATTAATATATCGTCACCTTAGAATTACAAGGTTCTATCTGCATTCTGAGCACTTTCGAGATATCGAGCTTCAAAGTGTTTGCATTCCATTGACTTCTGTAGATAGAAACATTTTTGTTTTCTAAAAAAGGCCCAAAATGCACACAGCTTACAAAAGAAACATCAAATAATGTAAATAATCTGTCACAGAATAAGAATATGTGAATAACTCAATTTTGAAAAAAATGTCAGATAGAACCTTATAATTCTAAGGTGACAATATATATGAACATACGTATAGGTACACATATAAATACATACACATATATATATTAAATATTGGATGAGAAAAATAATTAATAGTAAAAACAACCTCTTGCTGTTTCACAGCAACAGCAGCAGGTAAAGTTACAGTCTCTCTCTCCTCTGAGCCCATTGAGTTTTAACAGACCCCTACAGCCGGCTGTGAGTTTGGTGGAGAGTAGTGTAGTAAAACCGCGGTTATACAGATTTATGCAGTCAATATGCTGAAAAAAACATGGTTACTATACTTTTCCTATGGTAAAACCATGGTGAATTTTCAAAAGTGATTTTCTATAATAATATGAGATAAATGTTTAAATAGGTTATGACATTTACAAAATATCAAGAGGTGACATTTACTTATTTGGTTCTGACGAAAAGCAATGAAAGGTTATGGAAAAGCCCCATCAGAGCTGGGTTTGGGTGCAGGGACAGGACTGTAGCGTTAGTGTCGTGTTCATCAGAATAGTTCGTTTTCCCCACGGCATAAACGGATATGATGTTTTCATGGGTGTTCCAAGTAATGCCGAGGCTTTAATAATAGAATATTGATTACGTGGTTAATGTAAAAATTATAAAATACTATTTTTTTCCTGATAGTGTAATTTCTGAATTAAGGAAGATGCTAATTTAAAATAATAATAATAATAATTTGTTACATTTATATAGCGCTTTCTCTAGACACTCAAAGTGCTTTACAGTGTCAGGGGTATCTCCTCATCCACCACCAGTGTGCAGCCTCCTCCTGGATGATGCGACGGCAGCCATAGTGCGCCAGAACGCCCACCACACACCAGCTGACTGGTGGAGAGATGAAGCCAATCAGAATATGGGGATGATTTGGCCAGGATGCCGAGGTCACACCTCTACTCTTTTCCAAAGACATCCTGGGATTTTTAATGACCACAGAGAGTCAGGACCTCGGTTTAACGTCTCATCCGAAGGACGGTGCTTTTTGGCAGTATAGTGTCCCTTTCACTATACTGGGGTGCTAGGACCCACACAGACCACAGGGTGAGCACCCCCTGCTGGCCTCACTAGCACCTCTTCCAGCAGCAACCTAGTTTTCCCAGGAGGTCTCCCATCCAGGTACTGACCAGACTCAGCCCTGCTTAGCTTCAGTGGGCGACCAGTCTTGGGCTACAGGGTGATATGGCTGCGTGATAAGTCTTCCTTAAACTGTGTGTATCGTTGTTATTGTGATGTATGTGTGGAGTGTCAGGGATCCTGTGTAGACACTTGATCATCTCAATCATCGATAGCTTCTTTATTCTGACCGCTGAGAGCAACAAGGCAGACTGGACTGAATCTCTGCAGGAGCAGGACTGGACCACACTGATGGAGGACTGCGTGGTTTGGGCTGGTCCACATACACACGCTTGCGGTCTCTGCCACTTCCGAGTGTCAGCGTGTGACAGGAAGTTAGTGCGCAAGTCTGTGCCAGGTCTGATAACCCACACTGTCCCATCATGCATCATGTTCAGGAAATCACATGGCCTAAAAAAACACTATAAGTGTGTCTCATCAGGTCACGAAAGGTTGGACACACATGAACAGGACTTCAAACAGAGGAAATTCATGATGTACGGAGACAAGTGCTCAGGTGCTAAAACCACAAGTGTGTGTCTCTGGAATCTCCCTCGTCTGTTTTAATGAGCAGCTGGAAGCAGTAAAGCATAGACTTTTTAAAATAAGAGTTCTGTGTACTGTCTAAATTTAAAGCCCAAAATACAATATAGACCAACCTATTATTGGACAAACAGTGTTCATTTTCAATTGTGCTGGTCTTAAAACTCTTCAGTTTGATTTGAGCAACTCTGACATGATTGTTGTTGAGCAGAGAAATGGCCAACCTTCTTTCTTCAGCCATTTGACGATGTTTCCCTCCTCCATGGTGGGCGAGAGCGCTGGCATCTGCACCTTCAGAGGAGCGGCCCCTGCTGGACACACAACACACCGCCTTCAACACTACAGCAGATAGAGACATCTCATCTAGAAACATGGACAAGAGCTTTTTTATATGTTCAACTAATCATAAAAATGGACAGTATTCTGGATGCTGATTGGTCAGTGCTGTGTTTCTGCGATCACAATCCTGGGCAAAATAAACTAAGTAAAATTAGAAAATAGGGCTGGGTAAAAAATATCGATTCTCCGATTTTAATCGATCTTCAGTTTAACGCAACGATATCGATTCGGGAAATCCCGCTTGACGTAAGAGGATATGAATATTCACCTCTCGTCCTGAAGGTGTCACCATCAGCTGCTTTTTTTTGCAGAAAAATCTGGTGATCAAAAATGATTAGGCTGTAGTTAAGAACTGTTGCTGTCTTTTCATTTTTTTACAGTAATGTGCATTTTGCAGTTTGTTTACATGGTGTACAATGGATGCACATATTTATGACTTCTTGTTACAGTGTTCATTTAAAATAAAAGTTGTTTAAAATAAACAACTGTGTGCACCTTTATTATTAATGTAGATGTGCATTTCAGTAATAAACTTAAGTAGGAGAGTTTCAGTTACCAGCATTTATATCAAAATATGGATCCCATGTCTGCAAAACTAACATTTTAAATGAAATATTGATAGCTAATCGATATCGAATCGAATCGAAACCATAAAAATAAGAATCGAATCGAATCGCCGAATTGGTCACAATACCCAGCCCTATTAGAAAACACACCGGTCAGTGGACAATGCTAACATGAAGGATGCCCTAATCAAAAATCTATATACAAAATGTAATGTAATGCCATAAAAAATTATCATTTTTGGTTCCACAGAGGACCTTTCAGTAAACAGTTCCTAAACGAACCATTTTGAAGAACATTTCAGAAATCTAAAGAACCTTTTTCCACTATAAACAACCTTTGATGACAAAAAAGAACCTTTATTTTTAAGGGTGTAGTGCTAAAGTGGAACTATTGTGAGAGAACTTCATGTACACTTCATATCTTGCATTTAAAAAAATATCATTCAAAGATCATACAATCCTCCACAATAGTGGCATATAACACACTTTAGTACGGTGTACATTTTAGGACATCCTCAGACCTCAGCCATACAACGAAAAGGTGTCATGCCTCAGACTGAAAGGCTTCAGGTCTCAGGAAAAAGGACATCAGGTGTCAGGTCTCGTACAATTAGACATCGGACGAAACGGACTCAGAACAAAAGGCATCAGACAAAAATACATCAGGTGAAACGGACTTAGTGTGACAACACGCACACGGTTAGAAACAAGCAAAATGGTGTGGAACGTCATTTTTTTCTGGACTTTTCACTATACTGAACAATTCTGTGAAAATGTTGGTTGAATAATAATATCCAGCAAGATGCATCCATTACTTTCAAATGCATTATTTTAGGACATTGCGATTCTGACTCTACTAAAAGCAATGCTTGTTTTGTTATAAACTTTTTTTTTTCTTTGTAAATTTTAACAAACCGAAGTTTCTTTTTTTTAAGAATTAATCAATTATCTAAACACTATTTAAGAAAGCAAGAAGAACTATTTCATTGTTTCATTGTAAACTATTTAAATTGTACATTGTATGTTTAAAACGTGTATAATATTGCATGTTGCCAAATAGTTCTAGTTACCCTTATGAAAAATACCCATGGTTTAACTTCAAATAAAACTGTGGTTATACAAATGATAATCAATACATAAAAAAAGTTTCTATACTTTCACTATAGTAAAACCATGGTTAATTTTTATAAGGTTAACTTTGTCCGTCCTGAGTCTGTTAAAAGTGATGTCTTTTTGTTTGATGCCTTTTAATCTGAGTCCGTTTCGTCCGATGTCTAATTGTACGAGACCTGACACCTGATGTCCTTTTTCCTGAGACCTGAAGCCTTTCAGTCTGAGGCACGATGCGGTTTTGTCCTGTGACTGACGCCTTTTAGTCTGAGGCATGACACCTTTTCGTTGTATGGCTGAGGTCTGAGGATGTACACCGTACACGTTAGGCTTAATATTAAGCAATGTGCATTAAGCACAAGCAGAACTCCAAATAAAGTTGAATTCTAACTTTAATATCAGTAAGTCTTGATTGATATGCCAGTAAACACGTTAATAGATCTGAACTCTACTTAGTATGAAATAAATGTATTTTAAATAAATGGCTTTTTCTACTGTGGTGACTGGGATGTGTTTATGACACACAACTGCATAAAGAATGATCTTCATGCACAAAAGTGTTTACATTATGAGTTCACATAAAAAACACATGATCAACTCAGCAAGAGATGGGATTTTATTTTATTTGATTTATTTTTGCAACTTCTGCTTCATTTGTCCCCCAAATGTTGTTCATTTAAACCGTACCAGACTCAACGTCAAATGATTGTATCATGAAACTGATATTATACATAAGCCAGCAGACAGCAACTACACACTTGTGTAATAAAGTAAACATTGATCAGCGTCACAATCAGCCGATACTAACCTGACGAACATGATGACTAGGATGAGATCACATTCAGTCTCAGTGCTTTGCAATATTCAAAGTTTCATCAAAAAACAAGAACTACTAGTCATTAATCTCCTGAATGTGAGATCAACTCATTGATTTGTTATCAGCAGCACACAACAAGCCGTCATAACTGCCCGAATCATGACAATTATCATGTTTTACCATCGGTTATGACAATGTCTTGATATAAATTGTTCTATAATGAATAAACACAAATGTGTCCTTCTGCAGATCTGACAGAACAACACTCACCACAGACTGACGGCGACTGGAACAACTGTCTGAAGCCGCTTCCAGCCCAGCCTGCCGTCCGCTGACATTTATTCTGAGTTATTAGTCTATTGTGAACAGTCAGTTTATTCGGTTTAATGGCTCTCAGAGCGATGAAAACGCCCCTCCGACCGAGTCTCATGGAGGCCGCCATCGCTGTGCCCTTCTCCTGCAGCGCCTTCTTCTTCTCTGCCGCTGATTGGAGGATCGAGCACTAGCGCCGCCTACTGGACTGTGGTGCATCTAGCCTTCTTGTTAAATGCAGAAAATATGAAGCAGAAAGAAAAGAACGACTAGGAATGGAAGTGGACAACGTAACTTAATAAATACTCGCACCGTTTCGTAATCGAAAGAGGGATGGGTAAATGGAAAAGTGACACACTGGAGAATGTAGCAGTTAATGAACTCCAGAAGATGGCGGTGCTGCTGACACATCCACAAAACACGAAGAAGACGCGGCGGGTGACGTCACGATGACGACGAGAGCAGCCGAACCCGGAAGAGAGACACAGAGACGCTGAAGCGGAGACACAAACAAACAAACCGAGCTGAAAAACATCTCATTAAACCATCTGAGCTTATTCCACCACAGTCAACATTAACATGGACGGTAGGAACACTTTCGCTCGATGTCTGTCAAACTCATCACATTATCGCTGACCTCATTAAGATTGTCATTGATCAGTTTTCTAGCGCTTCATGATCTTGTGTCACAGGCTTTCATAAATATGAACAGATATGCTGTCATCTCCATCAGATCGATCAGACACGACCACGATAACCTGTGTGCTTCTGCTGTATTTGAGTTAGTTGATTATTGATATCCATAGTCTGTCAGTGCTGTTGTGTTGATATAAACATGTAAGCTGTAAGACTCTAGGTTCATTAGTCGTGCTGTTATTGATTATTGATGTGTTTCTCTCACACAGACACACTGTTCCAGCTGAAGGTGACTATATATTTCTATAGTGTTTCCCTCACTATGCCCTGATGTTAGTCGGTCTGATGTTTGACTCGTTTCTGAATCTTGTGTTTTTCACCAGTTCACGTCGAAGCAGTTGGAGCGACTGGCCAAAAAGGCAGAGAAGGACTCCAAAGCCGAACAAGCCAAAGTGAAAAAGGTACATGAGCCGAAGTGTGATCTCACTAATAATGATGTCAGCTTCTGGTCATAAATGTGCTGTGAGCGTATCTGACACACCTCTGTCTGAGGATCAAAGATCCAACAATCCTCAGTTTTAATTTAATAGCTCGTCGTTAACGATGAAGCCTATGATGTCATTCCAAGCTGAAGCCGTCACTCCTGATTCATGTGTTCATACGTGTGTGTGTGTGTGTGTGTGTGTGTGTGTCCAGGCTCTCCAGCAGAAGAATGTGGAGTGTGCGCGTGTGTACGCAGAGAACGCCATCCGCAAGAAGAACGAGGGTGTGAACTGGCTGCGCATGGCGTCTCGTGTGGACGCGGTGGCCTCCAAGGTCCAGACGGCGGTGACCATGAAGGGGGTGAGACGAGGACATCTGTGTCCTGATCGTTATGATCGACACCTTGGAGTCCTGATCTGAGTCCTGCTTTGTCTCTACAGGTCACCAAGAACATGACGCAGGTGACCAAGTCTCTGGACAAGGCTCTGAGCTCCATGGACCTGCAGAAGGTGTCGGCCGTCATGGACAAGTTCGAGACGCAGGTCCAGAATCTGGACGTTCACACCTCGGTGAGTGCTTCAGTCCTGCAGACCCGTTTCTCCTGAGGGTCTGAGCCCAGGCTTATGTCTGTGTGATGTTTCTTCAGGTGATGGAGGACTCCATGAGCTCTGCCACGACTCTGAGCACGCCGCAGGAGCAGGTGGATGATCTGATCCTGCAGATCGCGGAGGAGAGCGGGCTGGAGGTGGTGGATCAGCTCAGTCAGCTGCCGGCCGGAGCCACGTCTCTGGGAGAGACGTCCACACGCTCGCAGGAGAGAGAAGACCAGCTCTCCAGACGGTACACTGGTGCTTTAACCCAGTCTATGAGTGTTGGTTTGATCTGGTTTGTGAGCTGTGACTGATGCTGATGTTGTGTTAACAGGCTGGCGGCTTTACGTAACTGATGGCGTTCAGAGATTCGATCAGATGTTTCCTGCGTGGAGGACTTTATCAGGCCGCTGATTTTTATAACCCATTATCTCCCACACTTTATGATGAAAACGAGCACTCTTTTTTTTTTTTTCCCCCTCTGTATCACCATCGTCAAAGCTGACTGTGTCTGTCAATAGGGCACAAGTCGTTCCCCCTCTATATTTTTGGAAGAGAAAGATCAGCTCATCTCCATGCTTTGCTTTGCTTTACGCAGGGCTTCTGATGGAGAGGAGCTCTTGGGTCTTTCCTGGCTCTGTGTTGAGTGAGGTTTGCGTATTTATTATTAATGTTAGCTCATGGTTTAGTGTACGCAGCGCATGAAATGCAGAGCCGTACGTTATTTCTCCTGAGTTTGCCTTACTGCCGAGCACACGCGTGTGAGTAGGTGCTTCTTGTGTTCAGTGCCTCCATCAAACTACTAGAGTCTCTCAGTCCAGCCCAGATATAAACACACAAACCTTACTTAGTTCCTGCTGCAGTCCAGGTGTCCTTCAGGTGATTGTCTTGTGTGCAGTTATCATGTAAATAAAGTCATTCTAACGTTAGTTCTAAACCGGATTTTATCTGGCATGTTCCAGTGCCGCTGTTTTCATTCTTAAGCATCTTAGTCTGTTGAATATCATTGGACACGATGGTGTTTACAGCTGGTTCCTCATTCTAAAAGCCTCTGAACATGTAGATTCCCGCTGCCTGCATTTCTGCTTTGAAGCTTGTTTTCTGAGCTCATCCAGACAGAAGGACCTGATTGAAGCCACAGAATCTCTTCTATCTTTTATCATTATCATCCAGTACACCACTGTTTTACAGCGAGCGATGGTGGTTTGAAGCATGGGATGAAGCATAGTTATGTTGCAAAATGAGAAGAGAAGATGAACTTAGTGTTTTCTTTGGGATATGACTGTTCTAGTCATATATCTGGTGAATAACTAGAAATGTTCCACTACACAAACATGCTTTATCACCATTATTGTATGTTTATTGAATGCAAGTACATAATAAATTTTCTGATCTTTCTTGTCTGAATGTTTGTATTCATTCTTATCACTGAATAAAACTGTCAGCTTTTGAAAACATTGTCTCTTCTGCTCACCAAAGGCTTAAATAAAGGCTTACAATTAAACAGTGATATTGTAAAATATCATCATAATTTAAAACAGCTGTTTTCTATGTGAATATCTGTTAAACTGTGATTGAAAGCTGAATTTTCATCATCCATTACTCCAGTCTTCAGTGTCACATGATGCTTCAGAAATCATTCTAATCTGATTCGCTGCTCAACAAACATTTCTGATTATAATCAATGTTCAGTGTTGACGCTTTTATGTAGAAACTTACATTTTCCTTTTTTAAAGTGAACAATGAAGTATAATCATACAGTAATGTGTTGATCTGGACAGGTGGCGCCATTACTACATTCAAGACAACTCGAACAGTGATTTACTAACATGTCAACATAGTGATAAAGATACACAATCAGAGTAAATGACAACATGGACATACAGTGTTAGATCAGCTCAGGAACATATGAACATGATAATGTCAGGCGAGTGATTATTAGAGCATCAAGCGGTTTCTGTAGTATTTCTATAATACTCTTTAGTATCCCAACCCTATATGGAAACATTACAGACGCAAAAATAATCGCGATTGTGTGTGATTTTAGTCCACGGTCGGCCTCCATAGTCTGACGAGCGGAGTGTTTCCGTGTTTTCTGAAGAGTGTCATTGGAGGCCAGAGTTTCTCTCTATTTTCGGTTCTCATGAAACACATGATGGTGTGTTCCTGCGGGGGGCGCAGTGCTGCTCAGAAAGCCCTTTCATTACTTCAATCTCATTCAAATATCGAACCACATTTATGCTTCACTAGACACATTTCTACACTGAAAACATAATGGTTTAAATGTGCCAGTTTCAAGGATCGCTCCCTGACCTACAAACGCAAATCCGCTGCAGGTGTTACTCAGATAAAGCTCAAATAAAACGCCTCGACCTGTAATCAGAAGCCGCTGTGATTGGTCGATCCTCGCAGCGTTGAAGAAAGAAACAGGTACCACGTGACCACGTGCCGTTTCAAATACAGTCAGAAAAATATTTGAAATATTTGAAACAATGACGGGAATTAACTTTAAAAGCGCTGTGTTTGAAATTACACAGTGAAGATGGATCTGAAAATGATTTGGTAAATTCATCGTGCTCGACCAATCAGCGCTCACTCCACCCCACCCACCTTTACTCCCGGTTTCCGCTCCACTGCTCGTCTGTTTCTACAGGGAGTCGCCCATAGTAACCGCCCGAGCTGCTCAGACCGGAATCACGAGCAGAGATGACGAGAGCAAAATAAAGACACCGAACACGATGAGAAACGTTCATCGACACACACGGAAATAGCGTCTGTGAGCTGCTGTGCTGATATCTGTGAGTGAGTTCCGCTGTGAGCCGTCATGAGATGATCGTGAGTCTGATCGTGAGCAGATCTGTCAGGATTTACAGTCGTTACTAGCCATGTTTAAACCAGCATGAGGACAGTTCTGGACGGTCTGATGAAGCGCTGATCGTGTGGGCAGGTGTTGGTTGTGGGTGAAGGGTGGCTGGTGGAGACATGAAGACAGCGCTGGTGTTCAGCTGTCTGCTGTTCATCGCTCGAGCGGAAGATACGGAGAACGCCAGTCAGAGTCAGAGTCCCGTCCAGTATTTGCACATCGGCGACGGCTCCTCGCAAGAGTTTGAGTTTCCCCAGAACACCCGCGGCGTGATCGTGATCTCCAGCGGGTACCGCAGCTCCGGAGGAAGGAAGGGGCGCGAGAGCCTCAAACAGACGGTGCGGGTGAGATCTCTGGATCCGGACGTCATCTCCATCCTCAACGTGAGCGACAGCGGGGGAACGGGCTCCGCCAGCAGCTACGTCATCGGCATCCGGTCCGGCGTACCGGGAACGGCCCCGCTGCTCATCCAGCTATTGGATCTGGACCGGGACTCGGAGCCGGTTCTGATCGAGGAGCGGAGCGATTACTCCATCAGGGTGGCGGCGGGCGGAGACGACCCCGCGGCCCGGCTCCTGGGGTCGGACGGGCTGTCGCACTTCTCGGAGAACCCGGTTCTGTTCGCGCTGCTGCCGCTCATCTTCATCAACAAGTGCGCGTTCGGCTGTAAGGTGGAGCTGGAGGTTCTGCTGGGTCTGCTGAGGAGGCCGGTGCCGCTGCTGTTGGGCGTGTTGGGGCAGTTCCTCATCATGCCGCTGTACGCCTACGGCTTGTCCCGCCTGGCGTCTCTCCCCAAGGCGCTGTCTCTGGGTCTGGTCATCACCTGTTCGGCTCCGGGCGGCGGCGGCGGATACCTGTACAGCCTGCTGCTGGGTGGAGACGTCACCCTGGCCATCAGCATGACCCTGATCTCCACGGTGGTGGCGGCGGCAGCCATGCCCCTGTCCTCGGCGCTCTACGGCTGGCTGTTGGGCGTCCACGCCGCTCTCCACGTGCCCTTCGTCAAGATCCTGGGCACGCTGCTGTTCATCGCCATCCCCATCTCTCTGGGCATGTTGGTGAAGCTCCGTCTGCCCGCCGTCAGCAGCGTCCTGCTCGCCCTCATCCGGCCCTTCAGCTTCGTGCTCATCGTGGGCGGGATCTTCATGGCCTATCAGATGGGCTCCTCCATCCTGGCCAACGTGCGGGCTCCGATCGTGGCGGCGGGCGTGACGGTGCCCGTGTTCGGGCTGCTGGTGGGCCTGGGCTTGGCCCGTCTGACGGGGCTGCCGCTGCCGCAGAGGAAGACGGTCAGCATCGAGGTGGGCGTGCAGAACAGTCTCCTGGCGCTGGCCGTCATGCAGCTGTCGTTCCGGCGGGCGGAGGCCGACTACGCGTCGCAGGCGCCCTTCATCGTGGCCCTCAGCAGCACGTCGGAGATGCTCCTGCTGGTGCTGGCTCACGTGGCCCACAGACGCCTGTGCCTGCCCTCCGCCGCCTGATCCACTGCCCCAGTGTTTCTCTCTCTTATTACCAAAGGCCTTCGCTCGTTGTGGCCGCTTTTATTTCAGCCTCTTTTCTAAATCAGATTTTAACGAACGCGGTCTGACGTGTATTACGACCACAGTGTTTATCAAAGATATCAGATATTTTTCTAAGTCATTTTGCGGTATGTTCTTTTGTAATTCAGAAGGTTTGTTTGTATCTTGTTTACAGATGATGTGTGGCTGATGTTGTGTGATGATGAAGATGACGTCGATGTGATTGAAACAATGGCGACATGTGATTAAATGCTTTTTGACAAGACTAAACAAGTGTCCTTTAAAGTTAATCATACTAGTTCAAATCAAAGCGCACCTTTTTCAGATTCATCTGAATTGATTTTTATTAACCTCTAAACAGCGTGACAGTCAGCTGTTTACCCTGAGCCCAGTTCTCCAACACTTGTGTTAACTAGAGACACGTAGAGCTTTTGAAGTAAAAGTATTTGCGTGTGAGCTTCAGAGAACTGGGGCAGATTCACTAAACATTCAACAAGTAAAATTATTCTTAACTGCTGTTTTCTGAGAATAAAGTTAGGAATGTTTTTTTGAAAATACATTCCTTAAGATGGCACTTTATCTAAACATAGAGATGTATATATAATCAGGAAGTTGAATAAATAAGCTTTCCACGGATGTGTGGTTTGTTAGGATTGGACAATATTTGGAATATATTTGAAAATCTGCAATCTGAGGGTGCAAAAAAAATCTAAATATTGAGAAAATCGCCTTTAAAGTTGTCCAAATGAAGTTCTTACTAATCAAAAATTAAGTATGAATGAAAATTGGATCATTTTGAGCCATACAATGTATTGTTGTCTACTGCTACAAATATACTTGTGCTACTTAAGACTGGTTTTGTGCTCCAGACACACATATGTCCTTAAAAATCATTGCAAATCTTAAAGTTAAGAACACCAGCAGCTTGTCTGAAGTGTTTATGATTATTATGGTAAAGGTGAGGCGGTGAGGATGGCTTACAGACCCATACAGTAACAGCAAAGCTTCTCTTCTGAAGAAATAAAACATGCTCTTAACAAAACATTTGAGGACTTTTTCAAGAATTGCACTTACGTTCTTACAAATGACATATTTCACGAGTTTAATGAACCTGGCCACTGATCAGAAAAGTTTTTTAAGCTTCAGTTTTTTTCTGAACTGAAGAAGAGGCAAATATTGACACTAGTTTGTTGACTATATTCAGTTGTTACAGACACAGTTCTGCATTCATGAGCTAAACCATGTTTATGTTCATTTTTGATTGCACAGGAGTGCGTGTGATTGAGAATGTGCTGATTAATGTATAATAGCACATGCAGAGAGTATTAAGTTGGCTTTGTGTTTGAGACGACTGACCCACCAAACGTTCATCAGGGGAACATGGTGTGTCCTGTTTTCTCAGGTGGCTGTGAGAATCTTGGCTTGTTCTCTCTTGTTTCAGTACAAAATCGACTTGTTGACCATGGTGACTAACAGAAAGAGTTTACCGTCATCAGTTACTCATCTTTGTCTCGTTCTAAACTCGTCTGTGGAACACAAATGAAAATGTTCAATGAAAATCAATCAGTCCAAAGTTAAAGAGGACAAATGGGACCACTGATTAGATTAGATTTATGTTACTTTTAGATGTCCTTTTTGCAGCTTGAAGCTGTGGATCCCATTGACTTTGGGTAAAAACAGCATTTATTAATAATGTACTCCTAGAAGAAAAATAATCATACAGGTTTGAAAGGATGAGAGATAATGACAGAACATTGATTTGTGGCTGAGCTCTGCAGGAGATGATCTTTCCTCCAGTGCTCTTGTTTGCAGACGGCTGTGGTCATGCAGTGTTTATTGTATTGATCCAATCTCTCCATCAGTGCATCGACAACAAAAGAGGAAGTTCTCTGCTCCTAATGGTCTGTTCACACACCTTCATGCTCTCATGTAGTCAACAATATCAGTGTTCCTCTGAATGACTAATGCGTGGGAGTTATTTAAATGATTAACATGAAAACTGTTACATCTTCATGAGAACAAAACATTCAAAGTTTGTTTAATTTGTTTATGATAATAAGACTATTATCTTAGATTGCAGTATGAACATAACATGTCACTAGGTTAATTTTAAAATGAGAACTGGCCTGATTATTGCCTGATTCGCCATTCTAGAAAAGAAGCTAAATTACACAAATATGAATTCTGATCAAACTAAACAGAGTCTTGCTCATGCAGCTGGATATTCGAGTTCATGTTTGGGGGCGTGGCACAGAGGCTCAGTGTAGTATTTCTGTGATTGGTTTGACGTTCACTCTAAGGCACCTTTGATTGGCTGACATCAGATGCGCACATGACGATTGGCTGCAGCCAGTTCACTCCAAACCAATGAAAACACTCGCAGGAAAAGCCTGTTGCTGGCGATAGGTCGCTTTCGGTTTGTCACAGCCAATGGAAACTCGGACATGCAGCGCGCGGGTTTGCGACAGATGAGGTGCGCGTGCGTGCCGCCGCTGCTGCTGTGTTTATGTGTGTAAAGTTAGTTTAGTTCTACATGGGATCGAGTTGAATGATCGCAGCATGTTGAGCTCGACATCAGACGCTGAACAGTGCACCCGCTCCGCCTCTGTCTCAGCGCTGCTCGGTAAGACCAGCTCTTCCTGTCCCTGACACACATGTAGATTAGCATCACTAGCGATCGCTGAGAGACTGACTGATGTGTTTAGCGCGCAGACCTGTGAAGAGAGCCAGAGATGAGGACAAACACCTGCAGGAGTCCTGTGTGGACCTGCTGAGGAGACACCAGAACACCTCACAGCTCCTGCTGGAGATCACAGTGAGTCTGAACACATCAGGACTGGAACAACACACTCACATCAACAAACAACAGCAGCTCCAGTCAGGGGCACAAATAAACTAGTCCATTAAGAAGCAATATTTGGTGCCTAGGATTGATTTCCGGGGCAGTTCAATGTTTATCTTTCCAGATGCAGCTAAAGACACACTCACATCAATAATTATCCCCCAACTCTTTATTGTTTAATCCACATTGAACCAAATCAGTCTCATCAAACATGCTGTAGTGTTGTGCCTAGAGGTCGACCCATATTGGTTTTTACCGATACAGATAGCTAGATTGGACCACACTGGCCGATACCGATTAATTAACCCATAGTTTTTGAAAATGGATACTGAATGGCAACTGAAATAGTGCTCTACTATTTTTAAAAAAGTACTAAACCATACTTTGTAAATTAATAAAAATATTAATTATGATCATTAAAGTTATTTCATTAGTTCATTAATGTTAACAAAATAAACTTCAAAATTTAGCAATATATCAGTAAATGTTGAAATTAACAACACTTCTATTCTCCAGCTTTCATCAGTCTTAGTTGATGTTACAAATGGGCTCATTGTAAAGGGGTGGGAACAACAATATGTAAAATTGCAGTTTCTATGCTTTTTGTTTATATTGGGAATCTCTGTATGTCAGTACTGCCATCTTAAAATTAAGACTCAAATTTATTTTATGCAAGATTTTCTTTTTTATTATACAAGCAGTCTACTTTTACAACAATTACTTACTTAAATTTCGGATACTTATTTTAAATATCTGAAAGCTTGCAGACAATAGTTATTGTTTTTTCTTTTCATTTGATTATTACTGATGAGATCATAGACAGTGGCTGCATTCAAACGAATGCACAGATCTATTTCCATATATCAGATGTTTTGTCCTGCTCTGAAAACATAACTGACTGTGTGTACATCAGTTTCGTATAAAAGTATTCGGAAATACAAGTGCATTTAACCGCATCCGCAATCGAGCTTTTTAGGACGAACAAACGCAAAGAGCAAGTGAAAGTCTGTCAGTGCACGAGTTTTGTGCATCTAATAGTACTGCG
This sequence comes from Garra rufa, assembly GCF_049309525.1. Classification (NCBI taxonomy): domain Eukaryota; kingdom Metazoa; phylum Chordata; class Actinopteri; order Cypriniformes; family Cyprinidae; genus Garra; species Garra rufa. Next base: position 37,442,527 of record NC_133385.1, on the reverse strand, counting down.
TTACAAACGGCAGAAATGAAGGCACATGTAAAGTAAAACACTGCGGGTGGAAGCACACACTGTCAAACAATGCACACGAGTCTCACAGTGAAAATTCTGTGCAATGAAGCCCGCCGCGTCTCTAGCGCGCACACCTGCCATATGCGGGGAAAAACACAAGCTCGTTTAAGAGAGGGTTGCGACGCGTTGGAGAATCCATTTTTCTATCACTACCATGCTTCTGCGACCTGAAGAAAACGCTAAAACATAAATTATAGCTCTATATGAAGCATACAGACTTTATTAGAGCTACAGAAATACAAACGTTTCACTTAAATGCACAATATTCAATCTTCCAGCCCAGGGTCAAGTCTTTATGAACATGAACAACGATCTGGGACAGATTTGATGTAATGTAAAACTATGAATGGCGCGCTGAGGTGCAGCAGGATTTCTTACACGGTTTGCTTTCTCACATCACGTCTTTAAATCTGCAACTTTGCTTGCTAACAATATGAGCAGCTTGATAGAAACCAATGCAAATATATGGTAACAATCCTGACATTAAACATTGGTGTCTGACTTAACCTCTCATACTCTCTGACAGCGGAGCGGAGCGTGAGCCGCTTCAGCAAAGAACGCAATCCGGAAAAACTATCGGCATGGATTTTTGCCGATAACCGATAGTTCAGCCAATCAACTATCGGTGCCGATTAATCAGCAAAACCGATACATCGGTCGACCTTTAGTTGTGCCGATAGATGATAGAATCGTGTATCGACGATAGTCAGAGATATGGCCTGTTGCTGATGCCTTTGACGATAGTAAGACGATTATTAGTATTATTATGCGTCAAAAAGGCACCTAACTTTAGCGATGCGGCGCGGAGAGTCGGTTCTAGGATGCCTCAGAAACTTGCCGCGGTATAAACGCATGCATAGAAAACTAAATTAAAAAAATGAAATAAAATACAATAAAATAAAGTGAAAAAAATGAACTGAAAAAAACTCCCATACAGTGGGAATGGGTAAGAGAGTTATCACACAGTGTACATAGATTAAGTGTAGACAGTCATGAGGATAACAGAGGTAGTAAAATGTGGTTTAGGCTGAAATAAATGCGATATATCAGAATCTGTCTGTATATAGTAAACAAACATTCACCTCAGGAACATCTGTATGCGTTAACTAGAATTGCGATGTGATAAAATGGCGCTAAACATACGCAGGTGAATTACACGCACATCGCTTCTCCACAATCAATATGAACTGATGACAAAGATCAGACATACAGCGGTAACATTATCTCAATATGACGGGTACAGAACGATACATTCATTTACATTCAGGCACACATTCACTGCTCACTGAAGACAGCAGAGAATGAAACCGAAAGTAAACTACCGTCAGCGCTCTGTACACCACAGCTGTGTCACATGCACTACCCTCACAAAACGAATAGGGAATTTATTACATATTGACATGTTTACATATCATGAAATAAATTAGCACGATGGTATGGTGTATCGGCGATCTCACAGGCTGACGATAGGACGATATGAAAATTGAGCATATCGCCCAACACTAACATGCTGTATTCATTCTTTGAACAGTGTGATGTCACATTGCTCAGGCCCCGCCCACAGTGGTCAGCTGCTTGCTAGCGGTAGCCTGTTATATTACAGTATATAAAAGTTCACTTATCCTGCCACATAAGCAGAGTGAGAAGAGAAGACTGAGGATAGCAGCAAATGATTTGCAGATCCTGAGCACCATTGACAAACACTTCATCTTGTAACACGTGCAAATCTCATGAGTTAAAGTAAAATTAATAGCAGCTCCCTGATGCGTGTAATTTATATACAGTCTAATTACCCAACGATATATTGGTGAGTATTGAAATGTATATTTTTTTCTCCTCTTGTATTTATTCACTTTATAGGTTGTGTAAAACATGTCATTTACTGGGATTGTGGTTTAGTTTGGGATTTGTTTGATGTTTCTCATATGTAACAGAAATGACAGCACAATATCAACAGAATGGCATTTTTTTGCAATCCTGCATGGTGCTTCATTTCAACTTCAAAATAATTGTAAAAATGAAGGTCTCACAAAAAAGCTAAATTATACGTTCCTAACTGAATTATACTTCAGTTTAGAGTTATAATGCATTATGTCATGGTCTGTAAAACAAAGCGAAGGCTACATTTTCTCATCTGAGTCTCACTTAACTGCTCCACAGCGAAGCGATGTCCTAATAATACGTCACACCCGGAGTAAGGATATTTGTTGTAGTTGTTGTTGTGCTTGTAGTTATAAAATGTGTATAACAATAGAAAGTCTGCTGTTGACTAGCATCTCAGCTGGAGCAAACATCTGTGGCATATCGACGCAAACAGCTCACGATGTCTGAGATAATCTATATGATGAACACGAGCTAAATGAAGTAAGCAAAAGGGATTAATCGTTTCATATGAAGAAAATGGTGAAATCCTGGTGGGACTGACAAACTCTCTAGGGCCACATTGTACTTTACTTTTAGACACACTTGAGAAGTTCACTAAGCACTTCCCAGTGTGGACCGAGAGAGCGAGGCTGCTTCATATGTACACTTCAGACTGCTTCATTGAGGACCGTACTGATCCTCTTTTCTGTAATTCACAGTCACATGGTAAACTAAGAAGCGTCGGCCGTGACGGATATGAAGGACTGGAGCACAACACGGGACACATTCAGACATCTGTTCTGGGTGAGACACGTCATGAAACACTAATGAAGGAATCAATGTGTGTCTTAATTCCTCAGCTCTCTGTGAACATACTGAACTGTTAGTTTGAGTATGAGTAAAACCCTATGTATTTGTGTCAATCATTGTCTGTTGATCTGCTGCTCTTGTCTTGTGTGTGTGTTCGTGTCGGTCAGAGAGTGAGCTGCGGAGGCGATCGGAGCGGACGGGGGTTCCTGTCGGACTGCTGTCAGCCAGAGTCCTGCTGGAAAACATTGAGGATCTGATCACAGACACAGAACTAGTGTTGCTGAGCGCTAAACAGAGAGTATGTCACACTGATACAGATCATAGTGCTTGCATTCTGATGGATGTGTTCATAAAAGTGTGTTTTTATTGTAACAGACTGATGTGTGTGCATTACTGAAGGCGGCTCAAGCGCTGATGTCTGCTGGGATATTCAGTCCGGAGCTCCTCTGGCAGGAATACTGGAAGCTTCAGGTGCGTAAGTGTGCACACATCTCAAAAAAGAAAGATATATGATGTCCAACAGATAGTAGGGTTGTGCCAATAGACGATAGTATCGTGTGTCGACGATAGTCAGAGATATGGCCTGTTGCTGATGCCTTTGACGATAGTAAGACGATTATTAGTATTATTATGCGTCAAAAAGGCACCTAACTTTAGCGATGCGGCGCGGAGAGTCGGTTCCAGGATGCCTCAGAAACTTGCCGCGGTACAAACGTGCAGTGAAAATGGGTAAGAGATTTATTCATCATACAGTGTACATAGATTAAGTGTAGACAGTCATTAGGATAACAGAGGTAGTAAAATGTGGTTTAGGCTGAAATAAATACGATATATCAGAATCTGTCTGTATATAGTAAACAAACATTCACCTCAGGAACATCTGTGTGCGTTAACTAGAATTGCGCTGAGATAAAATGGCGCTAAACATACGCAGGTGAATTACACGTGCATCGCTTCTCCACAATCAATATGAACTGAACTACAACATGAACTGATGACAAAGATCAGACATACAGCGGTAACATTATCTCAATATGACGAGTACAGAAAGATACATTCATTTACATTCACACACGCACATTCACCGCTCACTGAAGACAGCAGAGAATGAAACCGAAAGTAAACTACCGTCAGCGCTCTGTACACCACAGCTGTGTCACATGCACTACCCTCACAAAACAAATAGGGAATTTATTACATATTGACATGTTTACATATCATGAAATAAATTAGCACGAGAATATCATGTATCAGCGATCTCACAGGCTGACGATAGGACGATATGAAAATTGAGCATATCGCCCCACACTAACAGAAAGGGATGTTTCTCAGTCACAGTTTTATAGTATGGAAATGATATACAAGACTGCAATGAGAGTAGTTTGTTTAATGTGCACACAGCCCGTTCTGGAGGTGGTTTATCATCTACACACTCACAGCATCCTGACGCTGGACTTCCTGCTGGAGAGGTACGGCAGCGGTGAGATGAGATACAGCAGACCTATGATCCTCAGAGCAGACGTGTGTTGATCATGTGATGTTTGTGATGGTCAGAGATGCAGCGGTGGGCGAGTGGATCATCCATCAGCTGAAGGCTTTATGTGCTTCCATGAAACCCGCAGCGGATGAGCAGCAGATACAACACCAGATCCTCTCCAGTAAGAAATAATCCTGTCCATCTCAACATCACCGCCTCACATCCATCCTGTCTCTGTCTGTCTGTCACTTTAGCATGCTTTGTTCATTTATTTATCTAGTTTACTTTATAATATTTTACTCAGGAATTGGCAAAGCATTACATGTTAATATACAAATGAACTGTTCCAAATGAAAACGGTGCAAAGCAAGATACAGAAATTACTAAAAGGACAAATAGAAACAACGCAGTAATTGGCAAAGGTCAAAGGATGTTGTTAAATGATTGAACTGTAGTTAAAGAAATAAAGAGCAGATGTGTTTCTGTTGGTTGTGTGTCAGCTGTGGTGTGTGTTCTGGTGCGGAGGGCGTTTGAAGACTCCAGTCATAAACTGTCTCAGACCTGCTGTGGGATTCTGGACTCCATGATCTCCTGTAAGTCTGTGCTTTACTGCACAATATCAGGATGAACAGCTCTGTGAAATGTGCGCATTATGTATTGGCTTATGTTCTTCATTAAACCCAATCTAAATGTTGTGTCATGATTCTGCATACACCTTTAATGGGCTTTATATTTACAGAGTGCTGTGTTGTGTGTTTGATCTTCAGGGCTGCTGGACTCACTGAGTGATAAAGGCACTGAGACGTCAGCCGCAGGCTCCTGGTAAATGCTATAAGTGAACAAGAGTTCAATCAAAGCTTGACTTTATATATTTTTTATTATCATTGCTATTATTTATTTGAAGTTTGTATGCAGAAACCAAATCTTCAGTTTTCCTGAATTTTAAATTATTAAATGAAAGTAAATGTTTTGATTTACAAAGCTAGAAGTAAAAATGTGATTACAGATAAACAGTTTTTTTCGTCCATAATCTATGCGATCCGAATCTGCTTCAAAGTTAGGCCTGTTCAGAATTCTGCTTTCAGATGCATTAATATTTAATTCCTGAAAATCACTAACCCATTCTGGGAAGCTGTGGTCAAGCTGACATGGAATAAGTCCTCCATTATTCAGAAAGAGAGGGGCATGTGTTTGTTGTCCTCAGGGTTCAGGTGTTTGACGTGTCTGTGTTTGACGGAGACTGTGTTCCTGAACACACACTGCAGCGCTTCTTCACACACTCACTCATGCGTCTGCTTACTGACAGACCCGTTTATAAAGGTGAGACTTCTGACAGATTTCACATCTATTTCTGACGTTTTACCTTTGTGTTCTGCATTAGTGAAGGACAGATGATGCCATTTTGACAATCAACAAGTGAAAGTGCTCATGAAGAAGATTTCTGGTCCAGAATGAGTTTCAGAAACACAACTTGGAGATTTTTGTGGTGTTGATTGTTCAACATTGTCACTCGATATTTGAGTAATAAAAGTATAATATCAATGTTTAGACTTCCTGTATATCAGCATGGCAGTGAGTGTGATATTGCTTTTAGAAAACTACTCAAACAAGAAGTTGAGCATAAGTCTATTATTGCTACACCGATGAAGATTAGATTTTGACCAAATGTGGGCGATTGCTTCAATGACTTACTCTTAACCCTCTAGTTGAGAAAGAGTCAAATTGATTATTATTCCTGAATTATTCTCCTGAAAATACTAGTTAACGTTATCGCATTGGACTCAAACTTCCTGACTTTGTTCACACAGGTTAGGTCTCTTTTTTTTAAATGTTATGTTTTGTGGGTTTTATTTGACCTGACACCAAAAAATTGCTTCTAAATCTCTCATTATGCTATATTATCGCCAAATATTGGATTCAATCTTGTTTTCTTTCATTTAGGACTGGTTTTGTGTTTCTATTTGCATCTGATTAATCGTAGGCCTCATTCATCAGAAAGTAGGCACTTCTTTTTTGAGTGTGAAAATAATTTTGTATGAATAATTTTCACAATATGAGATAAAACATTATTAAAATGTGCACCGTTTCTCACACTAGTGTGTTTTCATGTCTAATCAGGAAATTTTGAACACAATTTTTGACAAGGCTCGTGTTTTCACTTACTGCCAACAATGAAAGCTAAACTAAAGCACAGACTGCCAGTATATCAGGAGCCAGTTTGCAGCAGGTGAAGTGTGTGTAATTGCTGTAATTGTGGTTTGTGTAGTGTCAGATGTCATCGCTATACAGAGTGAATGGAGCTTTGCTAAAACCCATACGTTACTGACAGCTCTCTTCTGTAAGGTAAGTGACGTTCAGACACTTCGAACATCTCTGATTCATGTGAGAGAAGTCTTCATCAGAGCCAGAGTAACAGCCGTGTGTGTGTTCTGTGTCAGATGTGTGTGGTGTTCAGTGTGGAGGGTGTGTTGGATCAGCTGCAGCAGGTGTTAGAGACTCAGGAGGTCAACTGGCGGCACATTCTGTCGTGTCTGTCTCATCTGCTGATATATCACTCTCAGACACAGAGCTGTCTCTCAGGTAAACACCTTCACTCTTCAGCTTGTGATCAGTGAACACCGCGGGGGTAACTACACATGTGTTGTGTTCAGATCTGCTGTCCAGGCTGCTGAGGTCCGCGTTCGAGGGTTACGACGTGGAGAAGATGATCACGTTGTTCCTGTTGGCCCGTCAGGCGTCTCTCGAGGGCCCCGCTGTCTTTCCCTCATACAGTGATTGGTTTAAAGTCTGTGATTTGTCTTCATATTTAATCCTGTATTCACTTCTCAGATGCTGTTTTAAATATCATCAATGTTTAATTTATGGGTGGTGATTTGCTTCATCAGTTGTCGTTTGGTGGCTCCAGCAGCTGTCATGCTAAAAGCAAGAAGTCCACAGTGTTTCTCCTGAAGTTCCTGTCGGATCTGGTTCCTTATGAGCCACCGCAGTATCTAAAGGTCAGACGCGCTCCGTGTTTCTGAGATCTAAGTGCAATCCAATACCAGTTATTTAAACGCCAGTTCATAAAACATTGTTATCCTGGCGGATTAGGATGCCGTTTGGACTGAACTCTGTCCATGTTTCCTTCTGTAGGTTCATGTAATGCATCCCCCGTACGTCGGAGGAAAGTATCGTTCTCTACTGCAGGAGTACATCACCCTCGCCAAGACCAGACTCAGAGATCTAAAGGTGTACAAATCTTCCTAATGTGGTGTTTCGATGTGAGAAGTGTCCTTCCGCTGCATAGAAGCGGATGTGTCTCTGCTGGGATTGACTGTGGTGTGTGTGCAGGTGTCTCTGGAGGAGACGGCCATCTTTGAGGTGGTGAACGGCTCTGCAGGACTGGCTGAAGTAAGTCATGTGAACTAGAAGCAGAAAAATTAAAACTCACATGTATGTTTATGAATTACATTCCTTATGAGTGTGGCAGTATTCTGACAGCAGAATTGATATTGAAGAATAACAGCAGATATTCTTACAATAGAAAAAAACTTATCAGCAGAAACCTATATGAACCCTGTTGACATTAAAACAAACAACAGGTGGGAATAAAGAATGGAAAGAACTTTTCTGACCATTGTCCAATGAGAAGCATGAATGTCCATTGTACTTGTCCTTGAAGATGAAGATGAAGATGATGATGATGATGGAGTTCACTCAGTGACAAACGATAGTCCAAACAATAACCATCCAGCATGTGCTCCCAAACAATCGAAACAATCCACCATAAGATGTGATGCAATAGCCCCAAAGAGAAAATGCCTCCAAAATCCACTCAACACGCATGTTAGTATTAAAACTACTAACAAACATGAGAAACAATTACAATTTATATGTAAAGTCAACCGAGAAAATACATGAACATGAACTAGGGAAGGTTCATATTACCTAAAGTAAAAACAAATAATGCAAAGAAAACCGTTATGTACAGATCTATGTTCACATGGAATACATTACCTGGGTACATTATTACGGAAAACAGAAAATATCAATTTAAAGCTCTTTTAAAAAGGTACTTGATCGCAGAACAGCTTTCTGAACATTAATCATCTTATGATTTATACTGTATATTATTATTTTTTTTTATAAACAACTGTCAATGTAATCTATAGAGTTTGCAGATTTATTTTGGAAATAATGTGATTATAAACTAGGTCGGTGTTTGTTTCTGTTTGGTTGCTGGGTTGTTTTTGTGTGTTTGTTTTATACTTTATTAGTGTGATCATTGGAAAATTATGTGAATGTATTGTAGCAGCATGTTGTATAGACTCCAGGAAGACTAGCTGTTTTTAACAGCTAATGGAGATCTAAATAAATGAAATGAAATGAAATGAAACTAAACAGAGAAACTAAACAAATGTTTCTCAATCTGGACTCTGAGCATTGATGATAGCATGAGAAGAAGACCACGCTTCCTCTGGTCCAAACGACCTGGATTTAAGTTGGAGAAGCTGAGGAGTTCGAGCCGCTAGTAGAACTATAACCTTCTATAATCCATAGGAACAAAACTGTGGACTGTTTCAACACTGTTGACTGAATATGATGAGAAAGTAGATCATAATACTGTAATAACATTTGTAGGGATGCACCGATCCGTATCGGCCGATAAAGCTTGTGCGTTTTGTCAGTAAAGCCGGTTCTGTAATCAGCGGTAAATGCCATCAGGTGCGTGATTTCACGTTGAGCCGTATATACTACACACAGCCGTTGTTCACTGACGAGCTGCGCACATTCACACTGATAATGAACATTGATTTGCGCAGCTCGTCGGTAAACAACGGCTGTGTGTAGTATATACGGCTCAACGTGAAATCACGCACCTGATGGCATTTACCGCTGATTACAGAACCGGCTTTACTGACAAAACGCGCAAGTGATCGGCCGATACGGATCGGTGCATCCCTAAACATTTGTCAAGACAAACTTTAAGTTGGCATGAGAAAGCCGTACCGGAAAGTTTGAAATGTTTGAAACGTTTTAAGTTTGACTGTTTTAAAAGTTTAAAGTAGTTTTAAAAGCTTGAAGTTTGAGAGATAGCATGTTTCTAGCATGATTAGCAGGAACGCTCAATTCGCGCTGCGTCACTCACGCAAATCACGCCACAGGGAGGTCTTATGTCTTTGCATTGACTTAACGTGTAAATCACTCATCTTAATGCGTCATTCACGTCTGCTGTGAACGCACCGGTAGAGTTAAAGCTCTAGAAGGAGAAGAAGAAGAGGAAGAGGTAATAATACGTTTGAGTAGCATTGCAGTAAGTTGGCTTTCTCAAGCCAACTCAGTAATATTAAAGTAATATTATGGATACATATTTCAGTGTTCCAAATGCCATGCTTTACAGCAGGTTTCTAGGCTTTAGTTTCAGGAACAAGACTAATCAGTCCTGTGTTCTACCTAGCCCTACGATTGTCAACAGGGCTGAGGTTTTCAGGTGTATGAAGGCGGTCCTGCACCACATTCGGTCTCAGGGTCTGCTGGAACATGTTGCCAAGTTCATTGGGATGAGAGTTCAGACACAATGTGTGCCTCTTGTTCTGGTGTTTTGGCAGAGGATATCCTAAATCCTAATCCTCTGGGATTACTCCTCCTGCTGGTGTGGAACAATGACAAATGAGAAAATGACTCTCAGTTGAAACTCCTTCAAAGCAGGCCACTGCTTCTATGACTAGGGTTGGAAAGCTGCATGCGTCATCTGTGAGTCAGTCCTGCATCAGATGGAAACCAGAGGGTACTGCTGTTATCCTTCGGCCCAATCTGTTTTTCTTGCACCAGTAGTCCATTGAAATGTTCCTTCCAACCAGCAGTTCTTGAGCCACATTCTCTGCTCCTGTGCAAACGTTGATGAGTAAAGGCCAAAACACTTTTAAAACGGTCAGAACAGTGGTTGTCCATTACTGGGATGCTAATAAATGTGCTGCTCTAAGCGGAGGGCGATAAGGTGGGATGTTGAGGTTGTTGCTTTGGCATACAATGACACTTCCACACTTCTGTATGACAACCACATACTGACTAAATGTAAATTATATTTTAAACACCCAAACTGGTCTGAGAGCCTAGTTTAAATCTTTTGATGTTATATTATTATGCTATTTGTTTTTTCAGCCCTGTTGACAACGTTAAATTAATGTAGTTGAATGTATTTTCAGTGTCCAGCGCAGCAGGATGTGGAGAAGGCCATAACGCTTTTCATGACCACCAATAAGATCCCAGCAACAGTAATAGAGGCCAGGTACTGTCTCACACACACACACACACACACACACACACACACACACACACACACACACACACACACACACCTGTTGATCTGTACAGTGAGTGTGGTTTTGTGTGTCTTCAGTATTTTCAGGAGGCCGTATTTCCTGTCTCGATTCCTACCTGTGCTCCTGTCTCCGCGTCTGGTGAGTATCAGCATCTGTCAGTCACTCAGTCAAGGGTTAGATATCGGATGGCCATCTAACTATCCATTAGATCCTGTCCTGACACAGGGCCACTTGTATCCTAGAGTTAGATGTCAGCTCATGAAGTTCAGATCATGTTTGTAACCCTGATTCTCAGGTAGATCCAGCATAACCCATGCAGTATGCTCACATGAGGAAGGGACTGTATGCTGATATAGGGCTTCAGGGATGACCAGATGGTAAAATGTTGAAGTGTTTTTAATGGTGATCGGATTGTGTCTTTGATTGCAGCTTCCTGTGCAGTCAGATCCCAGAATGATGTTCATCGAGGCCTTGAGAAAGTAGGCATCACTTCATTCACTGTTATGGTCCTCATTAATGTGTAGAGTCATTTCAATCGTTTTGAAAATGGTAACATTTATAATGTCTGTTGATTATTATAAATTTTTTTTTATATATTTTTTTGTTTTAAATAAATAGGGCAGATAAGATTCCCGCCGGTCTGTACACGTCATATACTGAATCCTGTCAGAGAGAGACCCACAGATGGAAAGAAGGTGCTTCATCACATCATTTCTGTCACTTTGATTTAAAATAATTATTAAAACAGAATAAATTAAAATAAACTTTTCATTATAGATGCTTAAGGAGTAGTTCACTTTCAGAACAAAAATGTACAGATGTAAATGTACTCACCTCCTTGTCATCCAAGATGTTCATGTCTTTCTTTCTTCAGTCGTAAAGAAATTATGTTTTTTGCCTGTGAGTTTGAACTTCCCAAATGCAGTTTAAATGCAGCTTCAAAAGACTGATCCCAGTTGAGGAAGAAGGGTCTTATCTAGCCAAACGATACACACAGAGCTAGACAAGATGAGCATTTGAGGTTAAAAAGTATATAAATTGTGATTTTTTTTTATAGAATAACGGATCGTGTGGCTAGATAAGACCCTTCTTCCTCAACTGGGATCGTTTAGAGTCTTTTGAAGCTGCATTTAAACTGCATTTGGGAAGTTCAAACTCACGGGCAAAAAAACATAAAAGAAAGACATGAACATCTTGGATGACAAGGGGGTGAGTACATTATCTGTACATTTTTTTTGTTTTGAAAGTGAACTACTCCTTTAATTAAAATCTTTTTTAATTAATTTGCTGTATATGTGGGCAAATGTGTGTTCTTGCGATCCTACTGATGTTACCATTACAACAAGCAACTGAGTTTACAGAAAACCGTTTTCCAGAGAAGTTTATATGTGGTTATGAAGGAAATAGGGCATGACAGTGTAAATATTTAACAGGACAGTAAGAGTCATTCATTAAAAGATCATCATCTGAGAGCAGCTTTATTAGGTGTTTGATCAAACTGGCTTTCATTCATTAACAACACATTTATTTGAACTGACGTGACATTTGTATGATTTCAAGTAGTCCGAAGTGTCCATAATGAAAGACCCGCTTGTGTTTGACCAGAGTGACCTCGACTAGCCCTCCTCACACTATAGCTCTGTGTGTTCTCTCTGATGTAGTGTTTAGAGGAGCTCTGGGTCTACTGTGGGTCTGTCTAGTCATAGATGAGCACTAGACTACAGCGTGTGGACATTAGAGCTGTGTCTGTGACGCCTTCAAATACATCGCTAGCCTACAGTTATTTGCACCGGTCATTGCGGTTTAAGGATGTGTCTTTTAGTTTTTTAGTTTTCATAGAGTAAATAGCTAACTAGATAAAGTTTGTCAAGACAAACTGTAGGTTAGCTTGAGAAAGCCTAGCTTGAAAGTTTAAAGCAGCTGTAAAAGCTTAAAGTTTTAAACGCTATATAGATAGGTTAGATCATTAGCAGGTTTCTAGCATGATTAGATAAGGTTAGCATGATTCTAACAATTTTCTTGTATGTTTTAACAAGTTTCTAGCATGATTGTAGTTGCTAGGCTTTGGCTAGATAGTTAAATAGATTAGAAATATTAGAATGGATTACAAATCGTACATAGAAGGTCAGTTTGATTGAGTCTCAAGGGATTGTGGGAGTTTTGACAGTTGAACATTCGTGAATGTAAGTCTGTGGGCTGTTTGTGATTTTGAGGTGTTTGTGAGTCGAGAGAGGACGATCATCTGCTGGATCTACAGGAACACTTCCTGCATTTGAGGAGAATGATGACTGATGGGGCGTCTGACGGCGGTAAACACACACACACACACACACTCACTCACACACACACACACGCACGCACACATGTTTGTTTTTGTGAATTGTGGGGACATTCCATAGGTGTAATGGTTTTTATACTGTACAAACGATATTTGCTATCACCCTACACCTAAACCTAGCCCTCACAGGAGACTGTGCATATCTTTACATTCTCAAAAAAACGTATTCTGTATGATTTATAAGCCTCTTGAAAAGTGGGGACATGGACAATGTCCTCATAAGTCATCCTCTCCTTGTAATACCTATGTCATACCCATGTTATTACACATATTTGTGTCCTGATATGTCACAAAAACAAACACACACACACACACACATCTAAATCAAGGTATACCTCAGTTATTCATGATAGAAAACTATAAAAACATTTACGTTTATAATAGTTTTTTTTCTATTGAGGAAAGGTTTTTAGCTCTGTGGTCTGTCTTGTCCTCCCAGATGTTAGTGCTCAGCTGTCCAGGATCTCTCTGACTCTGAGGAATGGACGTCCGGATGAAGAGACAGGAAGTGATGTCATCACGCTCAACCGGGATTGGCCTGATTCAGAGCACGCTGCTGTATGAACTCAGATTATCATATATTATATCATATATCATACGTTGTGCAGCTCCTTCAGAAAGCGTTCACACTTGTTCTCCTGAAGTTCATGATCATTTCGTGTTTGTTCTGTGATCTGTCTGATTCAGGGCAGTTATACGCCGCATTCACTCTGAACAGCTCTATGGTCAGCTGAGGAGATGAAAGAGCAGTGGCAGGAAGTGATCCGTAAACGCAGTGTCACAGGACTAGGCTTATCTTGTTAGATAAACACACCTTTAGTCCTCTGTCTTTACTCTTTGGCCTGAAAATGGAGTGTTTGTCACACATTAGCTAGTAGACGTTTTTACTGTTCATCAGGTCAATGACCCGAACACACAGGAAGAACTGTGAGGAAGTGACATCATCAGTCGGGTTAAACCCTTTCAAAATCTGCCAAATATATGTTGCATGTTAACATTCAGAGCTTGAACAGAAGTAGACTGGCTGTGGGTGTTTTCTGAATGTGCCGCACATCTGATTATGTTTATGTTAAAGATGATAGATCTATTCTTGAATCCTCACAGTTTGTCCTCTGTCCACATCTCTCAGGTCACCAGTCTGATCTTGCACAACTTCTGTCTGTGTTTGCTGGACGCCTCCAAAGTAAACCCTCCTAACAGGTTTGACGGTCTTCCTCATGTCGTCTGCATGTTAGTTCTGGCTCCAAATGACAATAATCAATATTTGATATTCAATACATTCTTACTAACGCCATAAATAGCCAGAACTAGAGCAGTGGTTCTCAACCAGCGGACCACAACAGCGCAAGACGGCCTAAAAATAAGACAAAACTAGTATTAAATCAGCCAAAACCTTTATGTGAGTGAAATGTTATTATTATAGGTGTGATTTGCTTTACTCTACTAAAGAGTGTTCTTTAGGCAGTCTAAATGCTTCAGTAGTGTGATTGACTTATTTTGATCTGCTAAAACCAACAGGAAGTGTGCGTGTGTGTGGTTGAGAGTGTTATTTTAGTGCTCCTACATGCTCACTTCTAAGAAAGTGATTTGCATTGAATACTTAGAAACACAAGTTAGATACCTTAAACGGACAAATACAGTCAAACCAAAAATGATTCAGACACCAGTTATAAGTTTTGATATTTTTTCACTAGTGGGTGCAGGAAACTATAGTTCATTAATGTAATTGAGGATAGCAAAATAAAGTACACTGTAACATATTATACCCAAATATTCTTCATACAGTGGACTACTAGTAAAATGGATAAAAATTTGTGACATTTTTCAGACACTTTGACCTGACCGTGTTTTGCTCAAGTGTTTTATTTTAATTGCTAATGTGACCTTTTCACACCGCAGACTGAACTAAATTCACTGCAAACAATGCTTTCACTTTCTTTACTTTTTTTGTCTTGTTTCAAGCCAAAATATCAAAAAATTCGTAAATCAAGAAGGATTGTCTAGTTGAGCAAAACTTATTGTTTTGTTTTCAGAAAAAACAAGTCAAAATGAAGTCCATTTGCTCTGGCTGTAAACGAGACAAAAATCCATGTGAGAAAAGCATTTTTGCCGTGTTGAGCATTGCTTGGTAATTGGTAATTAAGTATTGCTAGTTGTGTAAATATTGTCATACTAACAGTTGTCTGAATCATTCTGAACACCTTTCTTTTAAAGCTATGTTCAGACACACTTTAACTCTGAAAATGACCATTTTCTAAATTACAGCGAATGAACTTTGATAATGTGAGAAGAGACATGTTGAAGGTGTCTGAGTATATTTTGGTTTGACTGTCTGTTGAACATGTTCTGATTAGATGAAGTAGAAGCATCTGGATTTGAGGCTGAATCAACATATTTCTGCAGCCATGACTGTAATGAGTGTACAACGGTCACCTTTTCTTGCAAGAAAACAGATCCTCAAGAGACTTTTGTCTCATACCTTTATTGAAATAGTTTATTGATGGTGTTGTTCCTCAGGCAGGGCTCGTGGGCCAGTGTGTTTGTGAAGGTTCTGCTGGGCCACCGCTGGCTGCTGTCAGCTCTCATACACCGACTGTGGGATCTGCTTCAGCACCAGGTATCTGCTCTCCTCTCTGTCTCCACCATCAGGAACTGGCTGCTAGTTCAGAGCCGGGACGGTGCTATTGATGTTCATGGCTTTGTGAACCTACGTTGGCGTCCGAACACAACCGATCCAACGTGTCCCAGCCCCTGACACAGCCAAAATATCTCATTCTTAAGTCTAGAATCATTTTCTAGACAAGTACAAATTATTGTCTTGTTTTTAGAAAAAAGTTTTTGCTTAAAAAAAAAAAAAAAAAAAAAAGAATCTGCCAATGGGGTAAGAAAAATAAGCTTGTAATCTTGATTATTTGGCTTACCCCATTGGCAGATTATTTAGCTTGTTTCAAGCAAAAACTCATTTCATTTTATCAGCTTTTTCTATACATCATTAGATATTTTGGCTGGAAACGAGACAAAAATCTAAGTAAGAAAAGCATTTTTTGCGGTGCGTCCACTCGACGGGAATTTTATCAATAATTTTAATAGCTCGGCCCTTCAGAAGCCGAGGGTCTACTGTGCGCACAGTAAAGCGATCACTGATCATCATATTGGGTGGCAATAAATGTGAACACAGATATGGATACCAGTCTAAAGTGAATGTAAATAGACAGGCCAAAAATCAGAAATGAAAAATTGGTCAAAAGATCTGTGCATTAAGACTTTAAGTGTAAAGACCAGCAATGTTTTGGTGCTACTTTTCCTGGTTCAGAGCTGGTTCTTTGAGTATCGAAAGACAAAGAACCGATTTGAAACTAGGCTCTGGCTCTGAACCAGCATTCAATATGCCTTAGTGGAAAAGAAGCATGACAGAGCTGTGTGACCACCAGAGCTGCCCTCGACTAAAGAGTTTTCTGGTCGACTAGTAGTCCTTCAGTTTATGCACTAGTTAACTATTAGTTGCATGTTTATTAATAAACCACATACATCATAATAACGAGCCTTTAATTGCCTACGTATCCTAATGAGCGCTCAAGCACACGCATAAAGCTTCCCACAATGCACTTGCAGAAGTAATTATTATGAATGTGTCAGGGAAAAACAGCAAGGAGACTGCGTTAACGTTTTAATAATTGACTGATAAACTAGTGCTTTCTTTGTTTTCGGTAGTCAGTGGTGATGATCCTGTATGCGTTTGTATTTGTTGTGTATTTGAATTGGTTTATTCAAAAAGTAAACATTTCACTCTTTAGATAATCTTTTTTTAGATATTTTCATGTCTGTAAGGCAAGTTTACATGGAGTTTCGAAGTTTCACACTCAAGTTCACAGAGTGGCGGAAAGCGCATCCTGTTTGCTTTCGTTATTTTACAAAAGCGCAACACTTTGTTGTTATTGTTAGTGCACACAAATAAACATCAATAATCTATCCATTTATCTAAGTCTAGCAACTAGAGTCATGTTAGTGACATGCTAATTATGCTAGAAACATGCTAGTAACTTGCTAATCATGCTAGCTATGTGCTAGCAATAAAACATTCAAGCAATAAGCTTTAAAACTACTTTACACTTCAATCTTTTTTGGACTAAAAACCATAAAATGTCAACAATTTCTGAAACTTTTGAAACTTTCTCCCACTTTCAGATCATGCTTTTTCAAGCCAACGTAAAGTTGTTTTTTAATCTAGTGTCTGGTGTGTCTGCATGTGTTCTGCAGGGCGGTGTGCTGAGCGCGGCTCATGTGTTGGGTCTGGCGGCGCTGCAGGTGGAGCTGCATTACTGCAGACACATGTGTCCTCCGCTGCAGCTGATGGACTCCTCTGCCGGAGCCGTGTCTGTGTCCGAGGGTCTGTCTGACGCTCTCCTCTGCTCCACTCGCTCACACATGGCCCTCTGCCTCAGGTTGGGCTCCACAGCTCAAACACGTGAGCGTGATTTTGCTCAGACAGGGCGTGTATCTGTGGTGTCAGTGGTTGTGTTTGTGTTCAGGTTCTGTGTGGCCGTTCTCTCGTATGGACTGTGCAGAGCCAACGCTCAATCAGAAGAGCTCCACCACTTCATCCCAGAAACACTTTATAAAAAGGTACCAAACTAGTTGGATGTGAATGTTGACAGAGCGTTCAGAGTGTTTATATATATATATATATATATATATATATATATATATATATGTATGTGTGTGTGTGTGTGTGTGTGTGTGTGTGTGTGTGTGTGTGTGTGTGTGTGTGTGTGTGTGTGTGTGTGTGTGTGTTCAGGCTCAGTATGTGACGGCCAGACTCATCCCAGAGACTCGAGCGCACATGAGCGATGAGTGTGAGTCTGATCTGCACAGCGACGCCACAGATCTCACCGGGAGAGTCAAGGACTCCGCTGTCGCTCTCTGGAGAAACCCACAGATCCGATCGCTGAGGAGTCAGCCGCGCTATCAGGTACATTCAGAGCCGCGTTGCTTCGGCTGGCAGTCGGTGTGGTGAAGACAGCTGAGGAATAAATCGAAATTCGGTTTCGATTTTGGTTTCTGCTTCAAACGATCATGAAAATGCAGTAATGGAGATGAAACGATTATTGTAAAAGTATAAAAGTATTCAGTATTTTTATTTTTTAAAAGCACTGTTTTTTATTTCTATCTTTTTTTCTGTTGTAATGCTATCTTTAAATGAATCACTAATATAAAGTTTTGGACCCAGTCATAATCGTGTTCAATAATGATTGTGATTGTGGCCAAAGCCCTACAGTCTGGTGTTGAGCTCATTCCTTCATTCCTTCATCAGCTTTCTTTCTCTGAGTGGCTCTCATCTGAGCTTCATGTTCAACGGAGCCAAGACGCACTGACAGATCCAGAGAGGTGAACCACACACAGCCACATCACGACCAAAACTGAACAGCTTATCAATGCATGATTTGATCACCATGAAGTTGTGTGTCAATGCATGTGCTTTTGTAGATGTTGTGCATACATTCATGTGTAACTTTTGTTCATTTCATTAATTCAATAAATTTCAGATTTGCATGTTCAAAATGGTTGTAGCGCAGTGTTTTTCAGTCGTGTGTGTGTGTTTGTTCAGGCAGGAGTATGAGCAGTGGGTGTGTGAGCAGTATTATCTGCCCATGTCTCAGTCTGATGGAGGTTGTGAAGGAGATGTGCGTCAAATCTGCGCTCACATCATCTCTGCTGTTCTGGACCGTCACGCGGCGTAAGCGTCTCACATCTGTCTCAGTCCAGTCTCGCTCATTCATCGTCTGACGTGTGTGTGTCTCTCTGTAGGTCACGGACAGGAGGAAGTTCTCTGGATCACACAGATGGCTGTCTGCCTGATCTGCTGTCTGTCTTACAGGTGCTTTCTCTAGATTTGCCTTGCAAATGTTCTGAAGCCACAAACCAGTCTGCACTGGCTGTCATGCAGCTCTTATGCTCATATGCTGACATACAGTGCAGATACACCTCTGGCCACTTTGAATTGCACGTTCAGTTCTCTTCATGTCAAGGCACATGTAATATATATTTTTTGTTTGTATTGCATAAAATACCTTGTTATGTTATGTACAGATATATTTAGGAAACATGTTAGGTTCACATACTTGTTTCTCAGAAACACAATGCTACAGTCAGTTATTCTGCTCTGAAATGTGTGTTTGGTCTGTGTGACTCCTACAGTTTACACAATAGTATTTCCACACCCACAGGGACTGCAGAACCCACTTCAACCACTAGCTGTCAGTATTTCCTTTCACACATAACTGACCTGTTTTAATCAATCCTGTGGCGCCTCTGTGTGAACAGAGCTGGAGCGGATGCTGTGTATGATTTATGTCTGGAATGACATTTATATGTGACCCTGGACCACAAAACCAGTCATTAGGGTCAATTTTTTTTAATTGACATTTATACTTAATCTTAACAAATGCTTATTTATTCAGCTTTCAGATGAAGACAATATTTGGCTGAGATACAACTATTTGAAAATCTGGAATCTAAGGGTGCAAAAAAAAAATGTAATACTGAGCAAATTGCATTTAAAGTTGTCCAAATGAAGTTCTTAGCAATGCATATTACTAATCAAAAATTATGTTTTGATGTATTTATGGTAGGAAATTTATCTTCATGGAACATGATTTTTGGCATAAAACATAAAACATCTATACTGGTGCTACTTAAGGCTGGTTTTATGCTCCAGGGTCACATATGTATTAGACTCGCTTTGTAGTCATCCCTTAATCCATTGTCTCATTGCGTCCCTGAAAACTGATTTTTTTTGCACTTATGCCATTTTAAGGTTAACTTAAATTCTCAGGGGTATTCTAGTATATATAAGAAGTATAAAAGTAAATATTTTAGGTTGTGTTTCTGACTCTGATCTCTCTGCAGGCGTTTCTGTATGAAGTGGCGGTTACTCAGCAGAACACATCAGAAGAGACGGGCCACTTCCTCTGGGATGTGATTGACGGCAGGTGCGCGGCGACCCCTGACCCCGACGGCGTCGGACCGGAGCTGAACGATCAGCAAACTCTTCAGGACATCAGCCGGTAGGAGCGCCGTCACCCGCTCAGCTCTGAGATCAGCTGATGATCATCACTAATGAGTGTTCGTGTCTGTCAGGGTTCTGGTGCTGCTTCCTCCCATCATGCTGCTGACCGTCAGAACCGACAGAACCGGAAGAAGAACTCTGGACTGCCATCGAATGATGAAACACATCAGTCACGTTCAGGTGTGCATCATCAGAGTAACACAGGTGATCTGTGACGCTGAGCCGTGTGATTAACGTGTGTTCTGTGTTTCAGAGGAGGGCGTGTGGTCCTGCAGGTCTTCTGCCGTTCAGATTCACGGCTCACTTCCTCAAAGTAGGTGACCGTATCGGAGGACGAGGCTTGATCATGTTTGCACATCACATTGAGACGGTTCAGATAACGGCTGCGGTGTGTGTTTCAGGCGGTTGTGAGCGGCGGCGTGAGCTGTGATCGTCCGGCTGATGCGGTCAACACGTGTCTGTCTCTCTTCAACACTGAGTGTCCGCTCCTGATGATGTCTGCCGCGGTAAACATCTGTCCTCTACACATCTGCTGTCTGTCAAATATTCAGACGTCTGACTCTCCGTGTGTCTCTCTGTCTCTGTGTCTGTGTGTCTCTGTCTCTCTGTCTGTGTGTCTCTGTCTCTGTGTGTCTCTCTGTCTGTGTGTGTGTTGTGCAGCGCTGGTGGACTCGTCTGTCAGTCGTGTTGAGCTCACAGTGGAAGCGTCTGACGGGACAGGAAGCTCTGCCAGATCTGCTGCAGATGCTGGAGGACAGCCACAGCTGGAGCACACGGTGAAGACCACAGCTTCCTGTTCCTGTGTTACATCACATCAGCACAGTCTAAGTCTGTATATGATATAGTGTGTGTGTGTGTGTTTGTAGGGCGAGTGGGGGAGGCGTGTCTCCTGTGCCGTCGACTCCATCGTGGCTGCTGGCTGCATGTCTGCACGCTTCTCTGAGGAGGTCAGACAGAGAGACGGAGAACATCAGAAGGATTGTCCCACAGCTGCACGACACAGACAGACAGGTCAATTCACCTCGCTGTTTTTATCTAACTTTTTAAGCAAGTCATTTCTTATATGGGCCTTTGAACAGAATTGGTCCAAAGTCAGAGTCAAAAATAAACAGGCATTGTCATCTTCCATTGTTAAACACATTTAACACTACATCCAAGCAGCATATAATAAACAAAATAATAAAAAAAAAGTCTCCCGCAGGTTGTGCTGTTCTTGTTGGTCTACAGCGTGATGGAGCTGATCAGCGCTCGTCTGAATGAACAGGTATCTCTCAGCACTGAACCGACTCCAGACACACAGTAATGGAGCGTTACTGATGAGGTGATGTGTGTTTTCAGGCCGCGGGGTGTTTGCAGCGCGTCACAGACGTCAGCGTGTGTCTCCTCGCTCATCTGGTGGATGATTCTGATTGGCTGCTGCTGTTTGATCAGTCTGGCTCAGGTGTGAACACGTGACGCTGTTTCTGTCTGTTTGTGAGTTATTGCAGCTCTTTCAGCCGTGATGTTTCTCCTCTTCTAGATCACAGTCTGTCTCGCTTCCTGTCTCGTGTGGCGTCTCAGCAGACACTCAGACTGATGCCGTTCGCCTTTTACAGGTGAGAGGAGATGCTTTATTTCAGTCTATTTCAGTTTATTTCATGTGTTCTGATGGCGGGTTTGCTGTGCTCATTTCCCAGCATTCTCAGCGGTGTGGAGTCGGAGGTTCTGACGAGAGCGATCCGATCTCCTGGGTTCCTCTACAGCGCTGCTGTGTCTTACAGAGATCTCAGCAGACTCTTCCTGAACGCTCAGCCCTCGGACGGCCCGCAGCAGCAGGTCAGATCAGCGTCTCAGCCGATCCGCGCACATTTATCTTTCTGCGTGTCTCACGTCTGTCATCTGTGCTCAGGTTCTGCTGGAGGCCCGGCGCATTCTGATGAGCAGCATCTCGCTGAGCCCACCGGACTGTCTGACGCTCAGCCAGAGGACACAGGTACACACACACACACACACGACAGGACAGGACGTGTTAAAGTTGAGTGTCGTCCGACAGCGTTTGTGCTCCATACATAAATGATTCCTCAAATCATGTTACTAAAGATCATATGCTGGAATTCCAGACAAATTTCATGTTGGTTTCTCCCCACATACAGCAAATACCTAATTACGATGGCATTTTAGTGCCACATAAAAAAAACCTAAGATTACAATATTTAAGTCGTAACATTTCAATACTGCGAGAGTAAAGCCGAAATACCGCAAGAGTAAAGCCGGAATACTGCGAGAATAAGGTCAGAATACCGCGAGAGTAAAGCTGGAATACTGCGAGAATAAGGTCAGAATACAGCGAGAGTAAAGCCGGAATACCGCGAGAGTAAAGCTGGAATACTGCGAGAATAAGGTCAGAATACAGCGAGAGTAAAGCCGGAATACCATGAGAGTAAAGCTGGAATACTGCTGGAATAAAGCCGGAATACCGTGAGAGTAAAGCTGGAATACTGCTAGAATAAAGCCGGAATACCGCGATAGTAAATCTGGAATACTGCTAGAATAAAGCCGAATACCGCGATAGTAAATCTGGAATACTGCTGGAATAAAGCCGGAATACCGCGATAGTAAAGCTGGAATACTGCTGGAATAAAGCCGGAATACCGCGATAGTAAATCTGGAATACTGCTGGAATAAAGCCGGAATACCGCGATAGTAAAGCTGGAATACTGCTGGAATAAAGCCGGAATACCGCGATAGTAAAGCTGGAATACCGCGATAGTAAAGCCGGAATACTGCTAGAATAAAGCCGGAATACCGCGATAGTAAAGCTGGAATACTGCTGGAATACTGCTAGAATAAAGCCGGAATACCGCGATAGTAAAGCTGGAATACTGCTGGAATAAAGCTGGAATACCGCGATAGTAAAGCTGGAATACTGCTGGAATACCGCGATAGTAAAGCTGGAATACTGCTGGAATAAAGCCGGAATACCGCGATAGTAAATCTGGAATACTGCTAGAATAAAGCCGGAATACCGCGATAGTAAAGCTGGAATACTGCTGGAATACTGCTAGAATAAAGCCGGAATACCGCGATAGTAAAGCCGGAATACTGCCAGAATAAAGCCGGAATACCGCGATAGTAAAGCTGGAATACTGCCGGAATAAAGCCGGAATACCGCGATAGTAAATCTGGAATACTGCTAGAATAAAGCCGGAATACCGCGATAGTAAAGCTGGAATACTGCTGGAATAAAGCCGGAATACCGCGATAGTAAATCTGGAATACTGCTAGAATAAAGCCGGAATACCGCGATAGTAAAGCTGGAATACTGCTGGAATACTGCTAGAATAAAGCCGGAATACCGCGATAGTAAAGCCGGAATACTGCCAGAATAAAGCCGGAATACCGCGATAGTAAAGCTGGAATACTGCTGGAATAAAGCCGGAATACCGCGATAGTAAAGCTGGAATACTGCTAGAATAAAGCCGGAATACTGCTGGAATAAAGCCGGAATACCGCGATAGTAAAGCTGGAATACCGCGATAGTAAAGCTGGAATACTGCTGGAATAAAGCCGGAATACCGCGATAGTAAAGCTGGAATACCGCGATAGTAAAGCCGGAATACTGCT
The DNA here is from genome assembly GCF_049309525.1 of Garra rufa. Taxonomy (NCBI): domain Eukaryota; kingdom Metazoa; phylum Chordata; class Actinopteri; order Cypriniformes; family Cyprinidae; genus Garra; species Garra rufa. Next base: position 37,419,008 of record NC_133385.1, on the reverse strand, counting down.
AGAATAAAGCCGGAATACCGCGATAGTAAAGCTGGAATACTGCTGGAATACTGCTAGAATAAAGCCGGAATACCGCGATAGTAAAGCTGGAATACTGCTGGAATAAAGCTGGAATACCGCGATAGTAAAGCTGGAATACTGCTGGAATACCGCGATAGTAAAGCTGGAATACTGCTGGAATAAAGCCGGAATACCGCGATAGTAAATCTGGAATACTGCTAGAATAAAGCCGGAATACCGCGATAGTAAAGCTGGAATACTGCTGGAATAAAGCCGGAATACCGCGATAGTAAAGCTGGAATACTGCTGGAATACCGCGATAGTAAAGCTGGAATACTGCTGGAATAAAGCCGGAATACCGCGATAGTAAATCTGGAATACTGCTAGAATAAAGCCGGAATACCGCGATAGTAAAGCTGGAATACTGCTGGAATACTGCTAGAATAAAGCCGGAATACCGCGATAGTAAAGCCGGAATACTGCCAGAATAAAGCCGGAATACCGCGATAGTAAAGCTGGAATACTGCCGGAATAAAGCCGGAATACCGCGATAGTAAATCTGGAATACTGCTAGAATAAAGCCGGAATACCGCGATAGTAAAGCTGGAATACTGCTGGAATAAAGCCGGAATACCGCGATAGTAAATCTGGAATACTGCTAGAATAAAGCCGGAATACCGCGATAGTAAAGCTGGAATACTGCTGGAATACTGCTAGAATAAAGCCGGAATACCGCGATAGTAAAGCCGGAATACTGCCAGAATAAAGCCGGAATACCGCGATAGTAAAGCTGGAATACTGCTGGAATAAAGCCGGAATACCGCGATAGTAAAGCTGGAATACTGCTAGAATAAAGCCGGAATACTGCTGGAATAAAGCCGGAATACCGCGATAGTAAAGCTGGAATACCGCGATAGTAAAGCTGGAATACTGCTGGAATAAAGCCGGAATACCGCGATAGTAAAGCTGGAATACCGCGATAGTAAAGCCGGAATACTGCTAGAATAAAGCCGGAATACCGCGATAGTAAAGCTGGAATACTGCTGGAATACTGCTAGAATAAAGCCGGAATACCGCGATAGTAAAGCTGGAATACTGCTGGAATAAAGCTGGAATACCGCGATAGTAAAGCTGGAATACTGCTGGAATACCGCGATAGTAAAGCTGGAATACTGCTGGAATAAAGCCGGAATACCGCGATAGTAAATCTGGAATACTGCTAGAATAAAGCCGGAATACCGCGATAGTAAAGCTGGAATACTGCTGGAATAAAGCCGGAATACCGCGATAGTAAAGCTGGAATACTGCTAGAATAAAGCCGGAATACCGCGATAGTAAAGCTGGAATACTGCTGGAATACTGCTAGAATAAAGCCGGAATACCGCGATAGTAAAGCCGGAATACTGCCAGAATAAAGCCGGAATACCGCGATAGTAAAGCTGGAATACTGCCGGAATAAAGCCGGAATACCGCGATAGTAAATCTGGAATACTGCTAGAATAAAGCCGGAATACCGCGATAGTAAAGCTGGAATACTGCTGGAATAAAGCCGGAATACCGCGATAGTAAATCTGGAATACTGCTAGAATAAAGCCGGAATACCGCGATAGTAAAGCTGGAATACTGCTGGAATACTGCTAGAATAAAGCCGGAATACCGCGATAGTAAAGCCGGAATACTGCCAGAATAAAGCCGGAATACCGCGATAGTAAAGCTGGAATACTGCTGGAATAAAGCCGGAATACCGCGATAGTAAAGCTGGAATACTGCTAGAATAAAGCCGGAATACTGCTGGAATAAAGCCGGAATACCGCGATAGTAAAGCTGGAATACCGCGATAGTAAAGCTGGAATACTGCTGGAATAAAGCCGGAATACCGCGATAGTAAAGCTGGAATACTGCTGGAATAAAGCCGGAATACCGCGATAGTAAAGCTGGAATACTGCTGGAATAAAGCCGGAATACCGCGATAGTAAAGCTGGAATACTGCTAGAATAAAGCCGGAATACCGCGATAGTAAAGCTGGAATACTGCTGGAATACTGCTAGAATAAAGCCGGAATACCGCGATAGTAAAGCCGGAATACTGCCAGAATAAAGCCGGAATACCGCGATAGTAAAGCTGGAATACTGCCGGAATAAAGCCGGAATACCGCGATAGTAAATCTGGAATACTGCTAGAATAAAGCCGGAATACCGCGATAGTAAAGCCGGAATACTGCCAGAATAAAGCCGGAATACCGCAATAGTAAAGCCGGAATACTGCCAGAATAAAGCCGGAATACCGCGATAGTAAAGCTGGAATACTGCTGGAATAAAGCCGGAATACCGCGATAGTAAATCTGGAATACTGCTGGAATAAAGCCGGAATACCGCGATAGTAAAGCTGGAATACTGCTGGAATACCGCGATAGTAAAGCTGGAATACTGCTGGAATAAAGCCGGAATACCGCGATAGTAAAGCTGGAATACTGCTGGAATACTGCTAGAATAAAGCCGGAATACCGCGATAGTAAAGCCGGAATACTGCCAGAATAAAGCTGGAATACCGCGATAGTAAAGCTGGAATACTGCTGGAATAAAGCCGGAATACCGCGATAGTAAAGCTGGAATACTGCTAGAATAAAGCCGGAATACCGCGATAGTAAAGCTGGAATACTGCTGGAATAAAGCCGGAATACCGCGATAGTAAATCTGGAATACTGCTAGAATAAAGCCGGAATACCGCGATAGTAAAGCTGGAATACTGCTGGAATAAAGCCGGAATACCGCGATAGTAAAGCTGGAATACTGCTGGAATAAAGCCGGAATACCGCGATAGTAAAGCTGGAATACTGCTGGAATAAAGCCGGAATACCGCGATAGTAAAGCCGGAATATTGCTGGAATAAAGCCGGAATACCGCGATAGTAAAGCTGGAATACTGCTGGAATAAAGCCGGAATACCGCGATAGTAAAGCTGGAATACTGCTGGAATAAAGCCGGAATACCGCGATAGTAAAGCCGGAATATTGCTGGAATAAAGCCGGAATACCGCGATAGTAAAGCTGGAATACTGCTGGAATAAAGCCGGAATACCGCGATAGTAAAGCTGGAATACTGCTGGAATAAAGCCGGAATACCGCGATAGTAAAGCCGGAATATTGCTGGAATAAAGCCGGAATACCGCGATAGTAAAGCTGGAATACTGCTGGATAGGGCTGGGCGATAATTCGATAACGATAATTATCACGATATAGATTTCTTCGATAAAACGATAATGACAGTTCGATAAGCGCTCGAAAATGTTTACTCACTCTGCGTAACGCTGTGCAGGCATTTTGCACCCTGCACTTCTGGATGCCGCACGCCACGCAGTATATTTACAGCTACAGGGCTCTACAGTGCGACCATTTCACTCGCATTTGCTACTAAAAATTAGTACGTGCGACTGTAAAAAAAATATTTAGGAGCACCATGTGCGACTGACCCGATCAGAAGTAGTCTGAAACAAGTCACAACTGCGCGCATCTCCATTCAGATACAGCGGTGTTTCGTTTATGAATGAAACGTGCGTTTTCAAACGAATCTAGTGAAATGATTCAATTTCCCATTCATAAAGACAGACACTTGCTTTATTCCCGAATGAACCATCCGTTCAAACGAATCAAAAGAATGATATGATTCAGTAAATGAATCCGTGTCTTGGCGACACCTGCTGGCAGATCTGTTCAGTTATTTAAATCTTTAATATTTCTGTATTCAAAATTGTATATTTTAATAAACATTAATCCATGATTCTGATTGCACTCATGTCACCCCTGAGCCTCATTAAACATGAAAAGGTAAAAACAAAAGTAAAAAGCAAAATTCCCCTGTAAATCACTTTGAGGAGTCTAATATCACCTCGTAATAGGAAGGCTAATTTTTTTTATCAGAGTTTTGATTATTGTTTAGAATGTGCTCCTAAAATTTTACACAAGTGCTCCTAGCAAGAAAAGTAAGTGTAGAGCCCTGAGCCATTATATTTTTTATTTATATTGTCAGACAGCTAAAACATTTTACAAAATGTGTTAAATCAGCCGCACAAAGGGATAGGCATGCTGAAAAGATTAGTCTATTCTTACATTTTTGTTGAATGATAAATATACTTAAAAATCACTTTAACTCTGCATTTAGAGTCAGAGCCATGTTACAAAAGCTGTGTCATTTTTGCCATATCGCCCAGCCCTACTGCTGGAATACCGCGAGAGTAAAGTCAAAATACCATATTCTCGTAATATTTTGACTAGAGACAGAAGGATGAATAGTGGCTTGAGCTCTTCTGTATTGAGCCCGTAAACAAACAACAAGAAACACTTTGAACATGTAAAATTAGATGTATTTATTATACACACACACATTAAAACGCCAGCTTCATCTGTGATGTGTTAAATGATGAATCAGTAGCTGCCAGTAGATGTTCCTGTGTGTTTGTGTTTCCTGTAGCTGCAGTCTGAATACCAGCAGCTGGATTCAGAGATCTCTGCGGCGCTCGCCAGCTTCAGCAGCACACGCTTCACGTGAGACGCCCATCAGAACAACAGTCTTCAGAGCCGCCCACGCAGGTCACATGATCAGTAACACGTTCGACACTCTTCATGTTATCAAAGGAAAATAAAACATGCTGCATCATCTCTGACTGCTTTCATAGAAACACATTCAGAGTCTGTCATGAGCTTTGATCCAAACCCTAGTGAGCAAACCACAGCCATCAGCTGCGACTCCACTGCTGGACCAGTAAGATTTATAATGCTTTATCTGATCAAAACAATTGTAATATTGTAAAATATTATTTTAATTTAAAATGGCTGTTTTCTATGTGAATATATTTTAAAATCTAATTTATTCCTGTGATACAAAGCTGAATTTTCAGCATCATTCATTATGTCACATGATCCTTCAGAAATCATTCTCATATACTGATTTATTATCAGTGTTGGAAACAATTGTGCTGCTTAATATTTTTAAAATATATACTAATATACACTACTGTTCAAAAGTGTGGGGTCAGTACATTTTTATTCTTTCTTTTTTGAAAGAAATTAATATTTTTATTCCCCAAGGATGTGTTAAATTGATAGCATAAATTGACATTGTTAGAAAAGATTTATATTTTGAATAAATGCTGTTCTTTTTAACTTGTTATTCATCAAAAAATCCTGAAAGGTTAAAAAAAAAAACAGTTTCCAACATTGATAATTAGAATGATTTCTGAAAGATCATGTGACACTGAAGACTGGAGTAACAGATGATGATAATTCAGCTTTGCATCACAGGAATACATTACATTTGAAAGTATATTAAAATAAAAACCATTATTTTATATTGTAATAACATTTTGCAATATTACTGTTTTTTTTCTCTGTATTTTTGATCAAATAAATGCAGCCTTGAGCAGCAGTGCATCTGTCACACAAATTAAAGCCGCTCAGCTAATTACATGATTTATTATTAGATGAATTTGATGTCCTTATGCACAAGGAAATGTTTCTAGCATCAACTGTTAAATATATACATATGAATAAAACTTTAGAATATATAAAGCTTGTGTTTTCTCTTTGTGAACTATAGAAATGTGACTGACTGCTTTAATACAGTCCGATGTCTTCTTTCTGCTGCCTTCGCAAACTTTTGCAGCAGGAGCTTTGTTTTTCTTTCCTGCGTCTCTGTTTAATGCGACCAGATGTTCACTACAGATGCTCCAGAGTGAATCAAACTCCAGATTTCAGCGTTTATTGGCTCAAGTGGGCTGGATTTGTTTGGTGTCTAACCCTTGTCTATGACTCTTGGTTTGTGCGGCTCACTAGTGTTTGGAAGAGAGCTCTGAGCAGGTGCTGATGGGACTGCTGTGACCTCCAGATCATTGGAGATGTGTGTGTCTCCTCCTCAGCATCAGAGGAGACTCAGTGAGCGTCAGACAGAGCTGCGGTCGTTGAGTTTGGGCTGCAGGGCGTCCAGCACGCAGCAGGAGTCGCTCCTGGTCTGCTGTGATCTGGAGTCCGTGTGCTGAGCTGCGGACGCGTCTGGAGGAGCAGAAGTGCTGCCCTGCATGAGAGGATGCACCATGGACATGTGCACGTTCAGATTGTGCGCCTTCTCGAAGCGTTTGCCGCAGATCACGCAAGCGAACTCCAGGTCCGCCTCCGCCTTGTGCTTGGTCATGTGGTACTTGAGCGAGGCCCGCTGGCGGCACTGGAAGCCGCACACCTCGCACCTGAAAGCAGAAACACGGAGCGGTGAGGGCGAGCTCTGAGACGGCGCTGCTACACGTGACCCAGCTGATACTCACTGCAGCGGTTTGGCTCCGGAGTGACGCATCTGATGCACAGACAGGTGCTTCCTCTGCTTGAACGTCTGGCCGCACTCATCACAGATGTAGTTCCTCACCTCTGGACACAGAAAACACTTGCTCTGAACATCACAGCCGTCAGTCATCTTCTTACATTTTTGATTTTGCTATTTTTTCTGAAGAAAGATAGTCATGTATAGTGTCAAGTTACAGGAGGATAAAAATGACTTCATAATGTTATTTGTACACAGAGATGGGTAGCTCTATTAGTGAAATCTGTTGACTTCAGCAATCTTTGCTGCATTAATGTGCCAATGGTGACCATTCAAAAATGAGGAAATGGCACTTTTTTTCCCCCCAAAAGTTCCAAAGTGTCAAGAAAGTTTAAAGATATCTTAATGCTCTGTAAGATATTGGGTCTTAACATATTTTGGCATCTTTATTTTTAAGGCCCTGTATGATTTGGTTCCAGAGATACTGGAACTTGTTAAAATGTGTACATTTTCAGTGGGTCAGTTTGAAAAATATGAAAATACTTTTCTATTAAAGAGGAATGTCTGTAGAACAAATAATGTGGAAACTAGAGATGCATCTGGTTTGCTTCTGTCAACTGCATTCAACAAACCAGTCTGAGTGCTAAAAGTCCACTGATATGGTCAAGTTGAAGCACATTGGCTTGCTCTCTGTAGTCTTTTACTCAGATTCAACATCTGAATCAGTTTCAGGTATATTGGTTCATTTGAACAGTTTCTGAATGCTACAGTGTTTTTAAACATGCAGTATTGTAACATGTTTGAAACATCCTACTCCTCAGGGTAGTGTGGTTACAAGATTTACCTCAGCCAGATTCATCAGTACAATTTATTTTTATACAATTTGAAGCAGAGTCATGCTAAAGGACATTTGTGACCCTGGACCACAAACCAGTGTAAATTTGTCGAAATTGAGATTCTTATGTCATCTGAAAGCTGAGTAAATAAGCTTTCCATTGATATATTGTTTGTTAAAATAGGACAATGTTTGTCTGAGACACAACTATTTGAAAGCCTGGAATCTGAGGGTGCAAAACAATCTAAATATTGAGAAAATCCCCTTAAAAGTTCTTAGCAATGCATATTACTAATCAAAAATCAAGTTTTTATATATTTATGGTAGAAATTTTACAAAGTATCTTTACTTAATATGCTAATGATTTTTGGCATAAAAGGAAAAATTGATCATTTTGACCCATACAATGTATTTTTGGCTATTGCTACAAATATACCTGTGCTACTTGAGACTGGTTTTGTGCTCCAGAGACACGTTTGTCTGAATCACTGATAGTACCTCAAACATTTAGAATCTCTCACACTGGCTAATTCTGAACCCTAGGAAAATGGAATCCTGGGTAATCTCTCATTGAGGTCCTCGTGTCTCTGAGACTGAAAATTATGATTCCTAAAGAAAAGGTTATTAACAACTAGAGTCTGAAATCATATGGTGATATCTTTAATACTTCTTGAGTTATAGGCACGGAAACTTTGGGAAAAGAATATTTATGGCACTCAGAATGGTATGTTGACAGAAGGAAGCAAGATACATCTCTAGTTTCAACATTATATGTTCTTCAAACATTTCTCCTTAAATAAAAAGAAGTATCATATATTTTTTTAAACTGATCCACATTTGGTTTTGACCAATGAAAATGTGTGCCTTTTAATGATTTACATCTGAAGCCACATTGAAATCCTAATATCTCTGGAACTGAAACATGCAGGGCCTTAAAAATAAAGGTGCCAGAAGGAAAGTCTCTTAAGACCCAATATCTAAAATGGTATTAAGATAAATACTTCTGGGGTTACAGGCATGCAAACTTGTGAATGGTCACCATTGGCACATAATGCAACAAGGATTTGCTAAAGGCAACAGATTTGACTAATAGAGCTACTGATCTGTGTGTACAAATCAGAGATGATGATGCTGCCATCTTTCTGAAGTCATTTTTACCCCCCTGAAATTTGGCTCTGAATCTCAGCTCAAAATTGCCATTTTGAGCCCCTCTAGAAAATCGTAACCCCCTCTCAGTAAATATTCATCCATGACATTTAATATTTTGGCTTTCATCACTATACATGTCTATCTTTCCTCAGAGAAAATATTAGCAAAATCAAAAATTTGAGTTTTTGAAGTTTGTTCGATCTGACACAGAATGACCCAGCTACAGATTATATTTTCTTTGGCGATAGAGGAGTCAGTGACATTGATGTGTAGTGAGGCTTTAATGACATTATGCTCCAGGAAGTGACATCATTTGTGGTCATTTGCAAGCACAAACATCAGTATCAACAGATTTGGGGAATTCTGGGATGTTTTGTGGTGTTGGTTGGCTCAAAGTGGGGTCCACTAAACTATTCTAGGGCTCTTTGGTTTCTGAAATCCAGCCCTGGATTGCCACAGAATTTGTGACACATGCAAGGTAACTGTTATTCCCCAACTTTAGCTCTTCATGAACATCCCGTTCATGCTCTGGCTGTTGCAGTCCCCCGGATCCAGTCCGTACCCAGCTTAGATCATGGATCACCACCTGGAGATGACTTCAATAGCCGTGGATGTCAACCAGATGAGCTCCAAGGCGGATCATCACTAAAGACCCCGCCAACCTTGACGGCCATCGGCGCTACACCACAGGAACCTGATGAGTTCTCTACAATCAGACATTGGTACAAACTGTTGTTTGGTCTGGCCAGAGGAGAACTGGTCCCCCGACTGAGCCTGGTTTCTCCCAAGGTTTTTATCTCCATCTCTGTCACCTGTGGAGTTTTGGTTCCTTGCCGCTGTCGCCTCTGGCTTGCTTAGTTGGGGACGCTTTCCAGCGATATCGTATACTATTTGAACTGAACTGGATGATGATATCACTGAATTCATTGATGAACTGCCTTTAACTGAAAATTGATTATTGACAATAATGCGTTACTTACACACTATTGTGCTGTTTAAATACTGTGCAGTTGCTTTGACACAATCTGTATTGTAAAAGGCGCTATATAAATAAAGGTGACTTGACTGACTTGACTTGTTGTGTAAATGCATCATTTCCCAAAGGAAGGGTCCGGCGTTACCTGTGTGTATGAGTTTGACGTGTCTCTGCAGGTATCTGTCGATCATGAAGACCTTGTTGCATCCCGGATGTGGACACGGTCTCTCCCGCACCTCCTCGTGATGCTCCTTGATGTGTTTCTGCAGCGGGACACGTTCAGTGAGTTCACGTCATAATGTCAGTCCACACGTGTGTGTGTGTGTGTGTGTGTGTGTGTGTGTGTGTGTGTCAGATGACCATCTGTACCTTCATGCCGTCAGCTCCTCTGTAGACCGCCGTACAGCCCTGGTGAGGACATTTGTAGATGGTGGGCAGCTCCTCTCTAGTGACACAATCAAATCAACACAATCACTGAACGTCAAACACCATCCTCACGCTTGATCTGACTAGTTTGAGACTTGGTTCGTGCGAATCATTTCACTTCTCCTTTCTGCCTACTTCAAATCAGACAGAGAGGACATAGTGCAGCAAGATCACATTTATTTGAATGAATGAATGAATCTGCATCTGTGCGTTTTTTCTCTACAAGCAGTAAAGCCGTAAGTTTAGTCGCTTCAAAAACGGCGAGTTTACTTCCTCGTTGCTGAGAAGAAATATAATGTAGTGATTCAGTATCAAAGCTATTTTATTAATAAATGTGGCAGGGTACCACTAATAATAAGTTGCATTAAGTGGTTTAATACACCCCTTTCAGCCAATCAGAATGAGTATTCAGACAGACTACAGTATGAAAATGAGATTTCGTACCGCTCTGCCTTCATGTTGTTCTTCCAGCCAGGCTTGGGTCCAGGTTTCCTTCTGGCTTTGGGTTCCAGTGTCTTGGCCTCTTTGCTCTTTGAGGAACTGACACAACTGAAAGAAACGGATGCTTTAATTCTTCCTCATAAATCTGCCGTCTTTCTTCAGAAATGGACATTCTTACGGACATGAATGTATTAGACCTATCCGATCCAGTTTGTTTAATCACTGGCGAGTTGCACACCACTTTAGATCAACATTTGTGACCCTGGACCACAATAAGGGTCAATTTTTCAAAATTGAGATTCATACATCATCTAAACGCTGAATAAATAAGCTTTCCATTTATGTTTGTTAGGATAGGACAATATTTGGCTGAGATGCAACTATTTGAAAATCTGCAATCTGAGGGTGTGAAAAAATCATAATATTGAGAAAATGTCTTTATATTTGTCCAAATGAAATTCTTAGCAATGCATATTACCAACCAAAGTTTTGATATATCTATTGTAGGAAATTTACAAAAATTTTTTGCATAAAAGAAAAATCCATCATTTTGATCCCTACAATCTATTGTTGGCTACTGCTACAAATATACCTGTGCTACTGAAGACTGGTTTAGTGCTCCAGGATCACGTGTGTGTGTGATTGTGTGTGTGTGTGTGTGCGTCTGTGTGCGTCTGTGTGCGTCTGTGTGCGTCTGTGTGCGTCTGTGTGCGTCTGTGTCTCTGTGTGGGTGTCTGTGTGTTCGCTGAACTCGGTGTATATTTTACCGCTTGTCCGTGTTCAGATCTGAGCTGTCTTCAGATGAGCCGCTCTTCCTCCTGTCCTCACACTCCTCATCACTCAACATGTTCCTGTAAACATTCAACACTAAGCTGACTCAGAGTGTCTTCTGCTTCACTAAGAGATCGTTCTGGTGTTGTTGACGTCATCTGCGTGTTTAACGTGTGTGATCTACCTGTCCGAGAGATCACTGTCCGCGTCGTCTCCGTCCGTCAGCAGCGGTGCGACTGAAGTGGCCGTCTCCTCACAGGACTGAGCGTCTGAAATATGAACGACACTCGTCACGTGAGGAAGATGCCACTCAAGCACAAGCTGCCTTTGTGAACAGAAGAGCAGCCTTGTACAAAATAACCGGACTGACAGGACTCACCTTGTGTTGTCGCCGCAGGAGCGCCGCTGTGATTCTGAGGTTTGGTCGTGACGCTGCTAGCTCTGGACGCCGCCCGCTGCTGGTCTCTGTCCGCCGTAGCCCCGTGGTCACAGTGAGTGTCAGCGGCGGCAGGTCCGGCTCCGCTGGTGTCCATCAGGTAAGAGTGACCGTCCACACAGCCCCACAGCACCTTCAGAGCCCCTCCACACTGGCCCTCCAGCACCTCCTGCAGGTCGGGGCAGGAACGGCAGCCCTCCGCGTGACCGTGAGCCCAGGACACCAGACCGTGCAGACAGCGTCTGTCTGATGTGATGTGTGACCCTAACAGGAGACCAGACGAATAAGACACGAACACGGAGCAGAAACTGACACACATCTGTGAACATGTACTCACGGAACAGAGCCATGTCTTCCTGAGACGACGGACACTCGCCGCTGCTCCTGAAGGAGACCACAGGAGTGTTATTGCGGGACAGAAGGGCCGTTCTCTCGATTTGACGGGACGAGTCTCACCTGTCTCTGGAGACGGGCGTCAGGTTGACTCTGTTCCTGAAGTCCAGCAGGATGCTGTGGCACTTGTAGAACTGAGCGTGGCAGCTGTTGCAGATGAACGGGGACAGACTGGGGTCTCTGTTCATGGGGATCCCCAGGAGCTGCTGGAAGTCGGTGCAGAAGAGCGGATAGACGGCGCAGGACTCGCCCTGGAGCCGAGCGAACGCCTGCCGCAGACGCCGCGTGGAGAACTTGCCGTGACAGAGTCGACAGAAGCCGGTGCTCGTGCGGCCTGGACACCAGAGAGAGGTCAAAGGGCAATATGTAACCCATCAGTGATGATATTAGACAGTTCAACTACAGGAAACTGAAGTGCTTTTACTCAGAGACGCATTTCAAACCATCACAGCAGACCGAGCCAGCAATAACTTCAGCTGCCGTTTTAATAAAACACCTCTTCTTGGATTTAACTCTAAATTAAGCTAGATTTAAAAAAAAAAAAAAATTAAGTTGGCTTGAAAAAGCCTGATCAGAAAATGTGAAAAGGTTTTTAAAAGTTTTAGAAATGTTATGGTTTTCAGTCCAAAAAAGATTAAAGTTTAAAGTAGTTTTAAGGCTTGAATGTTTTGAAGGCAACAGTCTGTCAGATGAATGGAAGGATACATTTATAGAGAGCATGTTTCTAGCCTGATTAGCATGTCACTAACATGATTCTAGTTGCTAGGCTTGGATGGATATTTATTAGACACATCTAATAACTAATATGTAGCATTTTCTGCACAGTGTATTGCATGCTTATTGTATAATCTTAGTATTTTCACAGTTTGTATGAGAACATTAAAAAAATTTGTAATTTTCTTTGAAAATTCTCTTTTGTTTTAAGTTTCATAACATTTTTATCTCACCACAAGGAGCATTTGTGGAAACCAAATAACTTTCCTCCACACTGAAAATGATTATTCTGTTTGCTGGTCCCCTTTAACTTCCATTAAAATTTAAAAAAAAAAAAAAATAAAAACTGCGGTGCATGTCAATGGGCTCCAGAAACTTTTTTTTTTTTACATTCTTCAAAATATCTTTTTATGTTCCGTAGAATAAAGAAACTGGTGGCGATTTGGAACAGTTTGAGGCTGAGTAAATAAAGCCAGAATCTTCGTTTTTGGGTAAACTATTCCTTAATAAAGACACTGCACTAAAACCAGTGTTTGTGAAGGACAAGACTCATTTTTGTGAATTTATGAACTGTACTAACTATAAGTGAAGCTTTAAAAAAGACCTGACATGAGCCCTTTAATGGACTAATCACAGCAGTAATGGTTAGAGTCATGGTGTTTAGTCCACTAGATTGACTAGTAACGAGAATAAATCTAAGGAAAGATGGTAAAAACACCACACAAAGCTGCTTCTGCCGATCATTTATCTGACTGAACTGATGCTGAATTAAACCTGTCACAGAATGACACTCTAGTCAAACGTTTCTCCACACATTTCTCCAACACTAGTTGCTCTCCACTCAAGGCAGCTGTTGAACCATGAGCTTCAGGAGCTCAGTCAGTGAATACACAGAGACTGAATGACAGACAGCAGTCAGAACAGCTTCATCATCATCATCATCATCCTCATCCTCATCTCACCGGTGTCGTCAGGTGTGCCGGTCGTGTGTTCGTCAGTCTTGGTTCGGTTACAGACTCGTTTGCTCGCTCTTCCTCTCCGCGCGTGTCGCGCCGCTCTCTTCATCATCTTCTTCTTCACTGATCAGCGCTTCATCAATATCTGACTATGACTCACACACGTCAATCATCTCATCAGCGCGCGCTCTGCAAACCGGACTTATACCGAGTCTTCTTCGATTAATGGCACCGTTAATTGCAAAAATACGAAACGATCAAATATTTCATGAAAACACGACGGTGCAATACACGACCGGAAGCTCTCTGGTGTCAACATAATCACCGGATGTGACGTCGCTGTGCGAAAACAGCGCCACAGCACCGCTCGTGTCCGCCGAGAGTATTTTGGTATTTATATTATTTTATTATTTTTATATTTCTGTTTAGCTTTGGTTTTGAATAATTTTACTTCAGTCTTTTTTATCTAATATTTATATTTTATTTTATATAACGACAACTAGTTTAGGAATGTTTTACTTATTAACAACCCTGATCTTTAGTTAAGTCTTTATTATTTAGTACAGATTTTGATTCCCATTAAGAGAATGCAATCGGCTGAAATACAGTGATGTAATGTTTGATTCGTGACAGATGTGTTGTTCAGTCGGTGTTCGGTGCTGTCCTTTGACTGACAAACCTCAGAAATAATTTCCCCAGCCTATCTACGAGAAAGAGACGGGAAGTGCATGAAGTCTCGCGATACTCAGAGGTGGAGCAGTGGGGATGAGTGTGATGTTCCACTGAAAGCTGCTTAGTAGAGCGTTTGACGCTTCCTTACGCGATGCCAACTATTCAGTCCTTATTATCAGCATGAATTGTAAGTAAACGCTTCCCGTTTTCAGCGACTATCAGTAATGGAGGTCAACTCGGGCTGTCCGTCTCCGAAAGAGGAGGGCGAGCTGGAGGACGGGGAAATCTTCGACGACGAGCCGCAGAGGCAGCGGCAGAACGCGAGGCCTCCGCGACGCGCCCGCCCCGGCCGCCCCATGATGAACAGGAGAGGCCGTTTACCGGGACCCATGCTCAACAACAGCGCTCCGGTGCCGCTGAGAGCCGTTCATCCGCCCTTCCCCTCCGGCCTCCGGCAGGCGTTCGACTCAGCGCCGCGCTCCGGCTTCTGGGAGCGCAGTCACGGCGCGCTGGGCCGCTTCAGGTACCGCGCACACAGAGCGCCGGACTGGACGCGAGACTGGACCGAGCGATTCCCGGACAATCACGGCTGCAGAACCGACTCGCCCAACAGGAAACGTATCCTTACCTTAGCCACTACACTCACACTCACCGGTACTACAGTAATGACCACCGCCAGAGTATAGCGGGTATCAAATATTACCATCTGAGGGCACTGTACCACAATAATGAATGCTTTGGACTGCTGTATTTACTTTCATAGTTCATGCTCTCATCATTTAATTTCATGTTATTGTAAAAGAGTCGTGACTTGATTTTCTCACACACTTCCTGATGCTTTCAATTTTTTATTTGAAGTGTGTAAATATGCTCTGTTCTGATTGGCTAATCACTGGGTGCTGTAAATGTGTGCCATTGTATGTTAATGAGTGCATAGATCTAAAAGAGTTATTTTTTCAGTCATTTTCCTTTAGAAACATTCCAGTAAACACGACTGATAGGGATTAGAAGTAAAAAGAGCAGAAGTTACATTTCAAAGCATTTGAGAGAAAAATGAGAGCATTCTGTGAATTATTTATGGTTAAATTAATTCGGGACAGCGGACCACGGATGTGCAGAATATAGTTGTGTGTTTTCACATTGTTACAGCAGCGACAAAGAAAAACAAGAACATTGCTTCTTAACCACTGGTTCTCAGAGAAAGCGGTCAGAAATCAGATGCGGAGGCCGGTAAACAGCGCTCCTAAAGCCGAGACCACGGACGAGAG
Organism: Garra rufa; assembly: GCF_049309525.1. Taxonomy (NCBI): domain Eukaryota; kingdom Metazoa; phylum Chordata; class Actinopteri; order Cypriniformes; family Cyprinidae; genus Garra; species Garra rufa. The sequence continues at coordinate 37,403,670 of NC_133385.1, read as the reverse complement.
TTTCGAGGATCTGCTGCTGAAGTACAAACAGATCCAGCTGGAGCTCGAGTGCATCCGGAAGGAGGAGCGAATGGCCCTGAAAGAGGAGGACGAGACGCCGCCCGCCGACCCCGTCCCGCCGCCGGAGGAGCCCGTCTCCACCCTGAGGGAGGAGAAGAAAGTGTTTCAGGCGTTCAACCTCAAACCGCTCCGACAGAAGCTGCTGACGCCCGCCGAAAGAGACGCTCTCAACAGCAGGAGCACACAGGAAGTGCAGGGACCGGACGGCGACGAAGAGGAGAAGGGCGGGAACGAAGAAGACGGTACCACAGATCTTACACTTCAGTAGTTTCATTATTTGTGAACATGCTCATTATTTTATGATGATTATTTCCTCTCAGCTGTGAAGGACGAGGAGTCAGAGTCGGACCTCAACATCTCTGCTGTGAGCGACCAGACCCCCGTCATCCAGCCCAAGCCCAAGGTACTCGCCCCAAACCCGATAGTTGATGGTTCAGTTGTTGATGGGTTGAGCTGAATGAGCTGATGTGTTTGTAGAAGGAGGATGAGGACGATCTGTCGGAGCTGCAGCTGCGTCTCTTGGCTCTGCAGTCGGCCAGCAGGAGGTGGCAGCAGAAGGAGCAGCAGGTGTTGAAGGAGAGCAAGGAGAAGATCACCAAAGACGTCAAGAGCGAGTCTCCGTGCGACAGGAACAAGACGGGCGTCAGAGGAAACGCGGCGTGCAGGTCGCAGGAGAGAGCGAGACCCGTCAAACCCGGACAAACTCCGGATAAGAGCAAAGGGCCGGCCAGAGCCAAGAAACCGGCTCACCTGAGTAAGACTCCTATAAAACGCATTCACACCGACACACCAAACCCACGTCTGTCTGATCGCTCTATTTCCTGTGTGTCTATTACAGCCAAGCAGGCGTGGAGGAAACAGCAGCTGCGCAACTGGAAACTCCAGCAGCAGAGACAGCAGGAGGAGCAGAGGAGCAAGCAGGAGGAAGAGGAGGAGAGGAGGAAGAGAGAGGACGAGATTCGGAAGATCAGAGACCTGTCCAATCAGGACGAGCAGTACAACCGCTTCATGAAGCTGGTGGGCTCCAAACATCGCTCCCGCAGCAAGGTCAGACCCTCAGACGCTCCTGTCCCTGATGCTGAAGTGTCTCAGCGGAGTCGGACGATCATGTGACGTGTGTTTCTTACAGTCCACAGACGCCGATCAGAGGAAACTGGCCAAACAGAGTCTGGACACGTCTGGAAACCTCTACCAGTATGATAACTACGATGAGGTGGCGATGGACACGGACAGCGAAACCAACTCTCCAGGTACAGGAGTCTCTTCTAAACTCTAGTCACTCAAACGCATTTCAGATTGTAACCGTGTCGATGATCGTTTGCAGCCGCTTCACCGACGCACGACATGCTGGCTGTGTTTCCTCTGGAGTCCACGCCTCACAGACAGGTATGTTCATCCTCAACTAGGCCTGTCACGATTATTAAACAACCGTCATCTAATCATGGTCAATCCAGACAACCGAGATTAATGCCATCCTTTAGGAGCCACAAAACAGCAGTGCACTCCTATAGACCTTTTTCCTGAGTAAACGATGAGCGCCGCTATTACCAATTCTGACGTCAGATGGAATGCTTTTCTGTTCCGGTTTCCATAGGAACCCATTCAAATAGCGTCCATCTGTTTTTAATGTGGCTAACGTCCGCTGCTTCGTGTCATCTACACACTCATTAAAGTGAGGCACTGACAAATGACGGTCATTGCGACATTGCCGAGTGATGGCGCTATGGAGCCATGTGCTATTAAAAAAACATTTTAATAGGTTTAACATTAGTTTATTAGCTTGGAATATACCCTTATTTGACTAGAAACAATGCAGACCGGAAATGCAAAGCATTCTTTCAGTTAAGAGTCGGACTTACTTCCGTGTTCAGGAAAAACGTCTATAGGCCACATACACACTGAGTTCCAGGAGTGACAGCTAGGGCTGTCGCAATACCGCGCTATTGACGTGCATAACCGCAGAGGAATGCAACAACCGCAGCAACCGCGATATTTGCCTGTTTTCTTTTTTCCTAAGGATTTGCCCTTCTCACTTAATGCTTGTGTGCTGAATATTAAATTAGTAATAAGTTAGTAATGATAACATAATGTGTTTATTATGAGGCTCAGTAGATATGCACTTAACAAGCCTAAACAGACAGCGAATGAGAGAGAGATCGACTGAGCTTGTGCGATTACCTGCGTCTGTCTTTCAGACCAAGTCAGGCATGTATGTGAAACTAGCTTGTCATGTCCAAGGAAAGTGAAATCTCTGTCTTAACATCGATGCTCTGCTGGTCAGCTGAGCCTTTAAAAGTGGCGATTAAAGTTAAAATGATTTCAACTTCGTGTTTCATTACGTCTCTTTTTGAATAAATAAGCGTTTTTGAACGTTTAGTTGAATGAACGGTTTAAAGACTTACTCAAAGATAGTCTCTTGCCTCCATCTTGAACAATGAAACTGCACTGACTGACAGCTCGCCTAGAACACGCAGGTGAAATACTGACAGAAAGTCTCTTGTCCAGTCAGACTCGAGGGTGCGCGCTAACTGTTGTATATACGAAGATTTCAGATGCAAAGCCTCTAAATATGTCTGACATTTTTCTGGCTAGGTTTCTATGTAAGTACTGTTTACTTCACTTCATGTATCAACGCGATTTGGTTTCGGTTTATTGATTTCTGAATATGACCTTACATTGTAACAGCCTACACACAATTATATATATATATATATATGGCAGTAATACCGCATACCGCGCTACTGAGCCACTCAAAATTACCGCAAGGGAAATTCCTTAACCGCGACAGCCCTAGTGACAGCAGCATTTAAACACAGGAGTGAAATCCCCTAAAGTCTACTGCGATGATTGACAGCTTGGAAACCATAGCAACATTTAGACTTTCTTTCATTTATTATCTGTTACTATGACATAAGTGATAGTGACAAAATGCTCGCTATTTTCCAACAGTTTAACCAAAGAACAGTGGATGGAGGCATAGTTTTGTTTCTGCTTCACAGTGTGCTGTCTGTGCCATGATCACTCATTACAAGCGCTTTACAAGATTAAGCTGGGATTGAAAAGCGATCAGGTTTATGGAGTTATCAAAGTGAGCTGACATGAATCGCTATATTTTTGTCTTATTTTCATCATAAAGCATTTGATTTTCGTTTTTTTCTACAACTAGTCGTTCAGTTCAGTTTCGCGCACACTGCATTAGAGCCGAGTCCGACCCGTCGTTTTTCCCCCTTCTCTCAAAATAGTTTACTGTTTCAGCTGTTAAAATAGTTCTGTTTTGTGTGTAATGGCAAAGTCATTATATTTCGTTTAGTTTTTTTTAAGTTAAAAAACATTTTTTGTTCATTAAATATAAGTTTTTGTTTGTTAAAGTAACGAAAAGCGGCCAGCAGAAGTTTACTCAATTTCTGTTTAATCCATTTGCCTTCTCAAATCATCACAACTTGCCCAAAATGAAATCTATAGATATAAAAACATCTCAAATATAAAACAATGTTCGTATAAACATTAAACCCAGATAAATATGCACTATTAGGCGCTTATCCGATCGTTTTTGTGGAGAGTGGAAACTGAAGCGGGCTTTACAGGACGTTCAGGCGCCAGCACGCGCATGTTTACAGTGGAAACCATTTAAAATGATCTCTCATTTTTGCTCTCAAAGGTAAGAGTAATACATCATTCGGAACTGTAAGGGGTCTACTTGTATTTGTGTGCACTCACAATATCAGCAAAACATTACAAACAGAGCTTTTATAAAATAAAGAAAACAAACATGATGCGCTTGATCGGCTGTCTCGTTCTTGAACAGGGGCGCTTCACAAAAATGACCCGAAACTCAGTGAATACATGCCTCACAGACGTGATAAAAAAAAAAATATATATATATATATATATAAGTTTCAGTCTATTGCGTGCGCTTGAACGCGGATCTCTTCCAGCTGCGCTGAAGGCTGAGACACTAAAAGCTGTCTGAGTCTCGAAAGTGAAGTCTCGAAGTTTAGTCACCATAATTGATGGATGTCTAAAATATAAAGAGGAGGAGAAACCTAAAACGGGCCAGATTCCTAGCCCGCATCTGAACTATGATGTGAAAATTGGCCTGAAGCCCGGCCCAATGGCTGTAGAAAAAAAGAGAAATTCAAGGCTCCACACTGCATAGCGTTTCTGTAAAAGCGGTTGTCACTAATGTTAGCTGTGTTTTTCGGGAGTTCACGCGGTTGTTGAATGCACTGCAGTATTTTATTGAATGATGTGTGTACAGAACACCATTAAAGAGTAAAAGGTGAACTGACAACTGAATTCAGCCGCAGTGTGTATGTGTCCAGAATGGTCACAGAGAGAACAGAATACGATTCTCAATATATTTGAAGAAAAATCTAGTATTGGAGTGGGTGTTTATATGAATGTGTCTCCGAAGGTAACTCTGGTTTTCAGAAACATTTCCATGTTATATTGTCCCTAATTACAGTCCTTTGTAACAATTTAATGAACAATGTGCACAAAAATGTATGTCAAAGCCATAAACCAGACAATTAATTGCCATAATCGCAATTATTTCTTAGACAATGAATCATCAGCCAAATGTGATAATCTGACAGCCTCTTTCCGTTTCACCTCTGTGCTACGTAGTTCACCTTGACATCCGTCTGTTCCTCAACTGTAAGGTGATGTTTGTGGTTGTGTGTCAGGGTGTGGCGCAGCACTACCTGCAGCAGATGGAGTTTGTGCGGCTGACTCCCGCTCCTCCTCTGCCTCCGCTGCCGCCCCCAGATGAAGCGGAGCAGCCGCCGAAGCCGCCGTTCGCTGACGAGGAAGAGGAAGAGGAGATGCTGCTGCGAGAAGAGCTGCTCAAGTCTCTGGCCAGCAAACGAGCCGTTAAAGCGGAGGTAAGGCGCATCAGAGTGAGGTGTTAATAATAATAATCATCAGGTCAGGTGTGACGGCTGCTCTCGTCTCTGTAGGACGCGTCCAGCAGCAGCGGGCCCCCGTCTCCGGCTCTCAGACCCGCGGCTCAGCCCAACACCAGGAACAACCTCACCGCCGTCAGCCTCAACACCGTCATGTCTCACGCGCGGGCGCTCAAGTTCGTACGGGGACAGCCCGTCCCCAAAGGCCCGTTTGTGGTGAGTGCCGCAGGAGTCCGTAGGTCAGACGTAATCGAGAGAGAAGGCGTTATATGTGGGTTTTCCGTGCGTTTGTTGCAGTTGCCTCGACACAAGAGCGTGGTGGTGCGCCTGAACGCGTCTGACGACAGCGACTCCGACGGCGAGAGCCCCGCTCAGAGTGTGTTTGGAGGACTGGAGTCCATGATCAAAGAAGCGCGGAGGACAGTAGAGGTGCGTGTCGGTCTCTGTCAACTGCAATACACTGAATGGCCTTCAAAGACGCAACTAATATGAAACATGTTTTCTTCAAACTGGATAGAATTGTCTGAAACTAAAAAGTCTGTGAATTTGAATCAAGTGACTTTTCAGATGTAATCTTTGACGTGTGCTTTATTCACTAAATGGAACCCACTCACTTGAGTAATTAATTTGGGAAATCGTTTATGCCACATTTTCACCAGTTTTTGATGGTATTTTGCTTTCAGGCAGCCAAACCGAAGCATTCGGTGTCAGAGAAGGAGAACAACCCAGTGAAGAGTGCAGAAGCGCTTCCTGACGTTAAGAAGATGGAGTATCGCCTGCTCAGAGACGACATGGCCAGGTGTGTTTGCTCGCGTCTCCCGTACTCATCAGGTGCTGTTAACTACGCCGGTGTCGGTGGTGACTGGAGTTAATGTTTTGAGGAACATTTACTGAATGAAGCACATGACTGAAGCGTGTTAAACACTGATGTGATGTGCTGCAGTCTGGAGAAGCAGAGATCGAGTCGGCTGGAGTTTGTGATGGGCGTCCCGTCTCCTGCGGGATCAGACTCGGAGATGGACGTCCTGGGAAGAGCAGCGGATCTGCAGGAGAGGTTCAATCAGCACAAGTGAGATGACAGGGTTTCTGTGGGTCTTTAACAGGTTTCATTTAAGACCAGTGCTGGATATTCACTCATTGGTGCTTTTAATCATAAACTCACTTCATTTTGATCAATTTAACAGAAAACTAGATAAAAAAAAAAGTTTGTCAAAACAAACTTTAAGTTGGCTTGAGAAAGCTGGACCTGAAAGTTTGAAAAGTTTTACGTTTGATGAGTAGATGGGTAGATCTAGCAACTGGAGTCAGATCAGTCTGAAGATCTGGACTGAGTTTGAAGTTTGTAGAGTTAAAGAATAAGTTGGCTTTCTCAGGTCAAATTAACAAGACTTCTGGCATTTTGCTTCTCCAGTAAATGCATCTTGATTCAAGAATCTCTGACATTTAGAGACATTTTTCACATTGAATGTATTTCTTAGGCTACGTCTACATTAATCCGGATACGTTTGAAAATGGAGTTTTCATTTTAAAACGCTCTCCGTCCACACTAGCGTTTCCAAGCGTTTTCCAAAAGTTGAAACACTGAGACGTAGGAAAACATCAAATTGGCCTTACTGCGCATGCGTAAAGCCTCCAAAATTATACAGACGTAATAAGTTTTCACGCAATTCTTCTGGCGGGATCATTTACGGAAATATCTCATCATTCACCGACGCGTCTATGTCGTGTTCATTCATATTTTATCTGAAAAGCAGCTGTCGTCATGTTTTGCAGGACAGCAACTGTGAGTAAATTTTCTGTCATCATTTCAGGACTGTAATTTGAAGAGTGTACAAGGTAAATCTCTTTAGCAGCAGTGTGACAGTGAATAGCACTGCCACAATTACTGCTGTAAACGTAGATATCTATTGGTACAATATGCATCACATGACTAAATATTCGTCACAGTCTACTCTACAACGTGAAAATGGCTTTTTCAAATTTATCCACTTTGGAGAGCGTTTTCAAAAAGCTCCATTTTTCCTTGACAAAAACGCCGTCTCAGTGTGGACAGAAGACCAAAACGGAGAGAAAAAGATGAGTTTTCAAACTAAAACGTATTAGTGTGGACATGGCCTTAAGTTTTCCTTACTCTGTCTTAAGAAGGTTTTAAACTCTTAAATTAAAACTTCGTGAAAGCTGCTGAACGCCGTGTTGATCAGTGTACATTTGCTGTGAAGACACGCACTCACGCTGACGATAACCGTGATTCCTGTTCAGAGCGCAGCTGTGTAAAGACGAGGCTCTGCTGAAGCAGCTCCTGCAACAGGAAGTGAAGAAGAAAGAGTCTCTGAAAGCGGCCGAGGGGAAGGTGACGCGGCTCAAAGAGCAGCTGCTGGCGTCAGAGAAGATCGTGAGCGCCAACAGAGTCTTGCTGAAGAAACTGCAGGAGCAGGTGAGCTGAACCGTGGGTCTAATATAGTCCTCATGTATTCTTTGTATTGAATGAGTGTGTGGTGTGAATCTAACGTGTTGGGCCGCAGGTTCAGAGAGTTCAGCATCGTGTGATTGTGAAGAAGCAGCAGTCTGTGAGGCTGGAGAAAGATCTGTCTCAGGCGCAGGCCGCCGCAGCTCCAGCCGCTCTCAAACGCGCCGCATCCGCCTCCATCTACTCCGTAAGAGCCGCACCGTTCACGCAGATGATTCGATGAAGATGACGTTGTCTAACGATGAACCGATGTGTTTGTGTTCGCAGCCGGTGAAGGTTCGGCGCGTGGATCGCTCGGACGCACATTACGCAGAGCTCATCGCGCAGAAGAAGCGTCTGCAGCAGCTGGAGTCAGAATACGCCCTCAAGATTCAGAAACTCAAAGAGGCGCAGGCGTTACGGCAAGCAGAGCCGCGTCCGGCGGCCCCACAGACGCCCGGCGCTCTCTACCCGCTGCCGCAGCCCTCTCTGCACGACCTGACCCAGGACAAGCTCACCCTGTCCAGTGAGGACGCGGAGGCCGAGGAGGACGAGCAGCAGAATCCCGCCTCGGTGACGCCCAACAACCGCCGCCGCTCCTTCCGGGAGTCCGGCTCCTTCACCAAACCCAAACTGTGCCATCTGGAGACCGCCGCCTCACCCATGCCCGTCAAACAGGCCAAAGCGGCGTCCTGCGGCTCAGACGGTCTGCCGGAGCTGCTGCTGGGGCTGAACGTGGAGGATCTGCGGCAGCGCTATCAGAGGTGTGTCGGCGTCTCTGAGCTCCTGCGGGAGGAGCTGCTCTCGCTCCGCTGCGGCGCCGAGGACGGCACGGCTCTCGAGAAGGTACGGTCCTCAAGACGGTGGTCTCTGGTCATCGGTATCCAAGCGTTTTCTTCTCTTCTCATGCTGTGTCTCGTGCAGGTCGTGCAGGTGGACTTCGATCCGACGGCAGCTCATCAGAGCCGAGCGGAGCCAAAACCGGAAGCGTTTGGACCATATCACAGCCCTTTACTAGTCTTCAAATCATACAGGTTTGGCTCCAGATAAGCCTGAAGTGTACTTCAGCTTTTGCAAAAAAAAAAAAAAAAAAAAAAACTGAAAATGTGCTTGTTTTTATGCAGCTATCAATTATCTTAGTAATTAAGTATTCTACCAATTATTCCATTGATCAATCGAGTAATCAGAAGTAATAAGAAGTAATTTTTCTTTATTAAAGAGCAATACTAAATATATAAGAGAAAATAAGAAAGGTCTCTTGAAATAAACTGTTTCCTTTTATTGCTGAAATTGCATGCATTAATAACCGTGAAAACAAAATCTATTTATTTGCCAAATTACATTCAAAATGCAAATTTATAAAAAAAATTATATAACTAAAAATACAACTTTAAAAAACGTAAACTGCACAAAGTAAAACTAAGGCATACATCAAAAATAAAAGTATAAAAAAACTCAACTTCGTTGCATTTAACTTAACTTTTCAAATCTTTGCACTGCAGAGGAAACTCAAGATCTGCGTTTGAAGAGGCATTTAGATGCAGGCCTTTTCACACAGAGTTTACTTCAGCTCAGAGGGACATGAATGCATTTAACCTGCTGTTACAAATGCAATTGTCTTTTAATATTACATAACATAAAACATTATACATTAATATTTACAATTATTTTAAAAGTTAAAAAGAAACTGCCAGTAGGTGGCAGCAAGTCACTGCGATTGAACCGAATCATTTAAACGCTTGATTCATTCAGGAACGAAACACTGTCATGTTGAGCAGAGATGTAAGACAGTGCAGTGGCTGTGTTTGGAATGGTTTTTGCTGGCGAAATAGAGCAAAAGCACCTAATATGGTGTCTAAAATGTTAGTCTTGAATATTAACATAAAATTGTTGCATAAAATTTGTACACATTTGTAATCATGAGGTGAAAAGACTGGCACTCTTCATGTGATATTGACTAACTGTCTTTCTGTGGTATTTTAATGCATAACTGCATTTTTTTTTTTGATCATTTGAGCCCTAATGTCAATTTTTTTTTAATGCTCTAATTCCCTGTTGAAATATAAACATGTATATAGTGGCTGTAATAGTGTGCATTCATGACATTTCTTCATTCAAACATAGGTTCAGCCCGTATTACCGGACCAAAGAGAAGCTTTCGCTCCGCTCCGTCACCTACAGCAGCGCCATCGAGCCCAAGAAGCGCTTCTGCCGCTTCGATCTCACCGGCACGTGTAACGACGACGACTGCACGTGGTACGTGTGGATGTACGCCGCGCTGTTAGAGGTTCTGCTGTGTTTTGACTCTGTGTCTGAAGCGGTCTGTGTGTTTCAGGCAGCACATGAGGGACTGCACCCTCAGCGAGAGTCGGCTGTTTGAGGATATCCTGTCCTACAGTCTGCCTCTGATCGGCTGCACAGACGCCAGCAGCAGCAGCGACATCAGCGCCGCCACAGGTAACCTCACGCCGCACCACACCTCTGACCATCAGCAGACAGCACATCCGTCACCAGCTCCGTCTCTGTTCACAGAGAAATACATGAAGAAACTGTTGGGGCCCAATAAGGACCGCATGGGGACGGACCAGAAGGCGGTTCTGCTCGTGAGCAAAGTCAACGAGAGATTGAGACACAGTGAGTCCCGCGTCACGCCGCCGTTGTTTGAGTTTAGTTTGCGCTGCAGCTGACCCTCGCTCCTTTCTGTCAGTTCCTCCCTTCACCACGTTCAAGGCCCAGAGGAAATGGAGACCTGACGCTCAGAGAGTGAACACACAGGCTCAGGAGGATGAAGAGCTCAGCGCTGTGGACGTCTCCGCTCCCGTTCACGGTCAGAGTCGCCGCACTGACGTCACCGATGCGGTAAATCAGGCCTGATATCACTGACTCCTCTCTCTTCCTGTCCCGCAGAAGGGCGCGTCCAGGAGCGCTGGTCGTGGGCTGATGTGTGCGTCACGCAGGACGATAAGAGGTACTTCGACAGCGAGACGGATGACATCAGTAATCTGGAGACCAGTGTGCTGGAGAGCCCCAATGATGTGCAGCTGTGGATCAAACTGGCCTTCAAGTACCTCAATCAGAGAGACACGTGAGTGTGGGACACTGCCATGCAGATCAATACAGTTGAACATTAAAATCATTTCAATGCATCAAACTCACTATTTTTAATACTTCAGGTGTACTCGCACTAGGCACGGTTGCCCTTACGTCATTATGTTGCGATGGTTTCAGGATAAACGGGAAGAGCGGCGCTCTCGCGGAACGCAATTTAGTCCATCGCTCTTTTTACTTTGTGGATAGTCATTTTGAGTCGTTTGTTCCGCGGTGGTCCACAGCCTATTGTTAAAACAGGTCTATCGCCTTTGTGGCACAACAGTTTTCACGCAGTCGTGCTGCTCGTATGAGGAGGTTTGCAATTACCAGCTGAAGTGCAGCAAGGACTTTGCAGCTTTGATTACGGACTATAAAAACGTTGATTACCTCGCAAAAGCGTGACGTCACACGTCCTGTTCCGTGCTCCAGCAGGGTTAGCGCTCACACTGCATGCGAACCGCACCAGAGTCCAACTGAACCAAGCGGGCCAGGGACGGCTAATCGAGGCTCGGGCACGGTTCGGAGCACTCACACTAGTCAAACGCACTCGGGCACGGCTCAAACTGCCTAGTGTGAGTACACCCTTACTCATAACTTAATTATGTTAATACGCAATATTCCACTTTCAATTTACACTGTTGATGTGTTCAGTAGGGCAAACGTTGCAGTATTTTGTTTTCAGGTGCAGGTATTTTCCTTTGTCTACAGTCTTACTAGAAAACAAAAATATCTGAGGCTGATAAATGACTCTTTACTCTGTATAATTTAGGTATAATAAGGTATAATTTTTACAAGAACCAACCTAACATAGAGAAAAAATATGGAAAACATATCTTTTCACATCTTTCCACTTAATTAACATTTTTTGATCCATTCAATGTGATATAAAAATAGTAATAACATGATCACAAACTGAAACAAAATAAGAAATGTATTATAATAATTAGGGATGTAACGATATTAAAATCTATAATAAAAATACAATAATATCACGTTATGAAGTCTACGAGACAACCTTTATTGTAATGTACAAAAAAATAATTCATTTATTTTTTAAATATTTTAAAGTTGAACTTTTTTTTTTTTTTTTTCTCTCTAGTTTAAGACAAAGTTTGAACAGTTTTAAAAAAAAGTTTTAAAAGAATTCCAAGTTTTAAAAGTTTGGGGGTTTTCAGTCTGAAATAGTTTGACGTTTAAAGTAGTTTTAATTGCTTAAAGGGGCTATATGTAACTCTGTGAAATTTAAACTCGCGACTGACACCTGGGGCCAAAAAACGGAACTGCTCTTCCTTTCTGCTCGCTCTCGCACACACTTCACAAGTCATCCACTGCAAAGAAGTCAACATTATGTTTACAGAGGTAAGAACAGTCAAATACATATATTAGCTGTGTCTCATTTAGAAGGATGCGCCCTCCGGAAGTCGCATTCGAAGGCTGCATACGTCATCGAGGCGAGTCTCATTTCAGAAAAGCAAGTAGGACACTTCAAATGCGACCTTCGAATGCGACCTTCTTTCACAGGAATTCGAAGGATGCATGAAATGTATCCTTTGCTACTACAGATAACCCACAATTCTTTGCGTCGCCGTAAACAACTGTCGTTAATTTGAAAAATGCCGGCACCGGCAGATGTACACACAAGCTAAGATGTGGTGTTTATCATTTAAATTGGTAAAAACGGATAAGGTTGTTCTTAATATCCTCCTATTTTTTTCTCTAACAGATATGCTGCAGCTCTTGAAACAATGAATAAAATAAAACAAGTAAAAGCTTTTTTTTTTCAAATTACTTTACAAATTTAAAAATAATTTCCCTTCATTTAAGTAGTGTGAGAGTGCAACGATGCTCTAAATTTGTTTGCATAGTAACGTGATAAATCCTGTTTCATTTTCCAACTGTCCTTTTTTTTCTTTCCTCCCGTCCTACGGAGACCATCTCGTTTTTGTTCTAAGTTAAGGACACTTCGTATACACGTCCTACAGAGGATTCGACCTCCGGAGGGCGCAGCCTTCCAAATGAGACACAGCTATTGTTTGAGAAACTAAGTTTGTTTGCAATGTATATGACTAGCGGTGGTGGCAGAGTGATCTGAACCGTTTAACATGACGTCACATCCGCAGACGGCGCGCGAAAAATCCGACCCGACAGAAAATAGGAAAAATAGGATACAGGCTTATAGGTGCACCCACTGTGAGCTGACAAGGTGTCAGTATGCTCATCAGGAGATGTTGGAGTCATAAATGGTCAAATAAAAAGGCTATTGTTACGTTTATTTTGGGGAAAAAGTTACATATAGCCCCTTTAATGTTTGATTGATAGATAGATATAGATAGATAGCATGTTTCCAGCACATGTCTGGCTACAAATCTAGTGAATACAAATCTATGCTGTAATCATCTGCAGCTAAAATAAAGCATAGCTGGTGGCCGCTGTGTTCCCAAACGCGCGCTAAGCTCACAGCACATTCAATAAACCGCTTCACTGCATTCATTTACTGTGAACAGAGCCGTTCTGAGGCGCAGAAAACACCGGATCATGAGCTGATTGCCTGAATGAAGTGCACACTTTGCTTTGAAACAACGATAACAGACTGGATAAACCACTTAAGCCATGTTGTGCTTTCAGTTTTAGTTAAACAGCTTTCATGTTAGAATAACTTGGATATCAGAATAAAATTACACGTTTTGGCCAGAATACCTGTTGTTTCATATCGTCATGTGACCATGATAATATTCAGAGTTTTGCTATTGCGATACCACAATATTAATAATATCGTTACCTCCCTAATAATAATAATAATAATAATAATAATAATAATAATAATACTTCCTGCTGCGCAGAAACTCTCTGCATTTCCACTGGCGGCGTTTACACTCGTCGTCATCGTCATCATGTGATCGGATCGGTCCGCTCTAGACGTGTGTTGTGTGTGCAGGTCTGTGCCGGAGTGTCTGGACGCGGCTCTGAACACTCTGTCCCGTGCGCTGGAGGATAACCGCGAGGACACGGAGGTGTGGCGTCACTATCTGCGGCTGTTCTCGCGGCGCGGCGGCAGAGAGGAGGTCCAGGAGATGTGTGAGATGGCCGTGGAGCACGCGCCACACTACGACGTCTGGTGGACCGTGAGTGCAAACAACCGATTGTCTTTTCAAGCGGCCTGCATGTCTGAGCGCATCCACAGCTCTGGTTTGTGTCTGTGTTCCAGTACATGAGCGTGGAGAGCGGGTTCGAGGGCAAGGATTACGTGTGCGGCCGTCTGATAGAGCACCTGCTGGAGACGCCGTGTGACGTCAGGCCGGAGCTGCGCTCCTTCCAGCTGCTGGAGTCTCTGCTCTTCAGAGTTCAGCTCAGCGTGTTCACCGGACGCCAGCACAACGCTCTCAACATACTCAAGGTGCCTAAATGAAATAACACCTCTGTGGTTCTTATATGTGTGTCACACCACAGGACATTACGTCACACTAAAGGACAGAAGTGGTAGTCATTAAAGGAACACTCCACTTTTTTTGGAAATAGGCTCATTCTCCAACTCCCCCCGAGTTAATAAGTTGAGTTTTACCGTTTTGAAATCCATTCAGCCGTTCTCCTGTTCTGGCGATATCACTTTTAGCATAGCTTAGCATAGATCAGGGGTTTTCAAAGTCTAAGACAGTGGGCCTCCCTTCGGACACAACTTACCCATTGGCGCCCCCCCCCCCCCCCCCCAACACATATATAAACACACAGAAAATGTCAGACTGTTAACTCACTTTTATCATTATTTGTGTTAACATGAAAAGTGCAATTGTTCACAGAGTAATAACAATAAAAACGATATTGAGATATTAAGTGAATCTGAACCATAACAATAAAATCTGAACTTTAACAAAAAAGGTTTTCAGACTTTATTAACCAAAAAAGATACAGAAGTTTGTCGTGTTTGTCGTGTAGGGCTGCACAGTTCAGACAAATGTTGTTTTTAATCAATATAATTCTGATTATTTTTGTTACTAAACATTAAATTACTAAACATTAAAACTAAACAGTATTTACTGTTAATTATTATTTATTTGACAGACAACTGCAGCATGGCCTGTTAACATGCAGGATGCCTAACTATAAATGTTCAGAAAGGTATAAGGATTTATTCCAAAATAAGTTATGATTAAAAATCTTTGACAAAAAATAAAAATAAAAATAAATAAATCATATGCATTCACTGAGGGAGTGCAAAAAAAAAACTCCTCTACACTGGAGGAAAAAAACTTAGAGAAAAGTATTATTATTCCTATTTTTACCCAAAATAAGGTGTTAATATTCATGTAATATAATGTTTCATTCATACAAGAAATCACTAATATGGACAAAGGTATACACTTAACTCCAATAGAGACGTTTGTAAAAAATAGTTGTTAAAAAAAATGGTTATCTCTGTTCTTCAAGCCATATCGGATATTTTTATATGAATAAACTATAGATGCAATGCCATGCTAATTAATAGCCTTTATCAATTTATAAAACATGTAATTAAAATGTTCTCAATATACAACGGGTTTGTAAACAGACTCAGAACAACGCAAAATCCATGCACGCGTCTTACTGAGGTAAATTTAAACGTAGCATGCAGAGCTGTCTGTGCTATATAGCTCTTGTGGTACTTCGATTCTAAACATGTACCTTTCTGCACAGCGCCGTTTCAAGTCGAGCGCACTTAAAAATCCAATTGACATTCTCGCGACCGCCGGATTCGTCTGTTGGACGAGCCGTCACTGGACATATAGCTGCATTGGCGGGCTTGCCATACAGAAGTGAATTCACAGCTACAGCCTTCTGGGTGGAAATGTTTTTCTTATTTTTGACCTATTCTTTTTTTTTTTTTAGCTTCGTTTAATTAAAAACTAAATAAAATAAATATATATATATATATATATATATATATATATATATATATATATATATAATATTTAAACTCTAAGTATATTTTTAATATATAATATTTTCCCCCTGCGCCTCCCCTGACACGCTCTGGCGCCCCCCTGGGGAGGCGCGCCCCACACTTTGAAAACCCCTGGCATAGATCATTGAATCCTATTAGACCGATAGCATCGCGTTCAAAAATGACCAACGAGTTTCCATATTTGTCCTATTTAAAACTTGACTCTTCTGTAGTTATATTGTGTACTAAGACCGGCGGAAAATATAAAGCTGTGATTTTCTAGGCTGATAAGATTAGGAACTACACTCCCATTCCGGCGTAATAGTCGAGGAAGTTTGCTGCCGTAATATGGACACAGCAGGTGCAGTAATATCACGCAGCACAACGTGACCAACTGCATGCACAGGGAGTGTTCCTCGTTGACAGTTACCCAGCTGGGAACTAATTTCAGGTGCTGCATGATATTACTGCACCTGCTGCGTCCATATTACAGCAGCAAAGTTGGAGAATGAGCCTATTTCCAAAAAAAGGTGGAGTGTTCCTTTAAAGTAATTCTATTTAATTTTGAACATGTCAAAGGAGAAAGAAAGATTAATTTTGATACAAACATAACTAAATAATTGTAAACACAGATACATAATTAAACTATATTCATTAAGAGTTTTTTAAAGCTGTATGGCTGTTTTTTTAAGGCATAAGTTTGATTCTATTTACTTTCTGCATCGTTCTCTTTGGATCACCTTCCTTCTGGTGGATCTGTCTATATTTCTGTGTCTTCTCTCTTCCTCTGATTTCTCTCCCTCAATTCTTTGTTTCAAAACCAAAGTATCACATTTTAGACTTTTTTTTCTTGACACTTTAACAGTACAAGAAAATAGTTTAATGTAATTATTGCATTTAAGAACACTGAAAAAGATGAAAAAAGAATTAAAATGCTTCTTACACTGACCTTGTCCTCTGGTGTGACATCTTCGTCCTGTGGTGTGACCGTACAGAAGTCACACCGGTTGACATTATCTACCATAGGACGTTTCAGCCTTTTGTGTCGATTAATGACCTCGATAATTTATGGTTGTCACACCAAAGGACAAGACTTTTATAACACTTTAAAGAAAAGTTACATATTTGTACAATTCTGAGACAGAAATTGACCATGTGTACGTGGGGTCCTTCCTGTCTGGAATTGGGCGATTTAAAATCAGGATCTGGTGTCACACCAGAGGACATGGTTTTCAGAGACAAAATGAATCAAATTCCTACACTTTCAGAAATATATGGATGAAAATGATTGCCATTTATTAAAATAGACACTTGTACAATTATGCCGGACATATTTATTAATGTGTTTATGCTTTTCTTTTTCTTTTATAAAAGTTGTAATTTAAATGCTTGTAACAGTCGCACCATAGGACAATTTTGACATTTGGCTAAAAAATCGAATAACACTGCAGCTTTTATAACAACCGTTCCCTGTAGGACAAACGTGCTAGTAACTTGTTAATCATGCTATAAACATACTAAACATGTTAGAATCACGCTAACTACATTCTAACCATACTAGCAACATGCTAATCATCTGATCTATCTATATAAAGTTCAAAACTTTAAGCTTTTACAGCTGCTTTAAACTTTCAAGCTAGGCTTCCTTAAGCCATAAAGTTTTAATCTAGTTTTGCGTTGTTGTGTGTGTAGAGCGCGCTACATTCGGGCTCTAAATCGAGCGTTGCGGATCATCTGAGTGTGGCGGACCGTTGTCTGCTGTGGCTGTCCTATATCCACCTGACGGAGCTCAGACGTCTGCCGTCGTGTCTGTACGACCCCAGCGACTCCAACCCCTCCAGAATCGTGTGCACAGAGCCCTTCCTCATTCCCTGGAGGACAGACGGAGATCTGCGTACTCCCGCTGACGCCATCATCAGTCTGTTCGCAGGTGAAGCGCCTCGTAAACATTCAGTAAACCTGACATCGGTGGTAAAGCACCTACGCACAATAAACTCCAACACGATCTGTTTCCTGTAGATGCTGTGTGTCGCTGCACGGATGAGCGTTTGTCGTCCAGTGAGCAGGTTCAGGCCTGTTTCCCTCTTCATTCAAACCTCATTCATCTGTACAGGACTCTGGACAGGTACAGGCGCTCCGTCTCACCGTGATCAGACTTGATGAGTGCTGTGTTTTACTGACGGTGCTGTTGGTTTCAGGTGTCCGGAGGCTGTGGCGCTGTGTGAGCGTCTGCTGGCGGAGTGTCCGCTCCACTGCCCTCTGCTGGAGATCAGCGCTGAACTGCACCAGTCCTCAGGACACGCAGATAAAGCCGAAGAGCTGTGGAGACGAGCTCATTCTGACGGCGCCGGCAGCGCTCGCGTATTCCAGCGGCTCAGCGAGAGTCTGCTCGCTCAGGTGAGAGAACCGCTTCATCTCAACATTCACAGACTTCATAGAGATGGCCTGACGCTCACGAGTTTGCTTCTGTTCCACAGGGGAAGCACAGTGTTATGGAGGAGCTCTTTGACAAGTTCATGCACTCTTTCTGTCAATCTGCACAAGATCAGCTCAAGCCTCTGGATGTGTTATGGTAACATCACCTCAGTCTACACTATAGCCCTATTCAGTCTACACTATAGCCCTATTCAGTACTTCAGATATCAAGCACTAATAATAATAATAAAATACAGCATTTTCTTTCATTAAAAAACCTGTTCTTGCACTTAGTCATAGCCAACACAGCATCATCTTTTCTAGATTTTGACCAAATGTATTAAAAGGAAAAACTGTCAATGTTTTAAAGACATTAATGTACTTTTTCAAGATATTTAAAAATGTTTGCAGCATGGATAAAAATGTTACTCCTATACGCGGTTTGAGAGGAACAACCAGCATAAAGTAGTTAGTAATATTATTATTTCTTAATGTAGGCTAAAACACCGGTAAATAGCAAAAAAGCTAAACATTACAAACACATTTAGGCTATTTTATGTCCCTTCTCTCCACAACAAATCCTCTAAAGTTGCATTTTGGCTAAATCTAAACGTAAAGCCAAAACAAATTAATTTAAAAGCGAAACTGAAACCTACCTCTCTCATTCTGCACAAATCCAAATGTTTCCATATTCGTGTTTAGATGTACACATTTTATTTTGTGCATTTGTACATTTTCATGTACAGATTTTATTTTGTTTTGGCAAGTATTTAATTATTTTGCCCAGATAAAAAAAACCGCTGGATTATGCAACAGACATGCAACTCGTTGTCTTCATGCAGTTAATTAATAAACCATCGGTATTGGCCCCCATTATAGAAAATATTGGAAAACCCAGTTGTTTATGGTTCTTCTGTGATAGATCATTCTGTTCCAGTGTTATGTGCACCAAGCATATTTCACTCCTGCTTGCTTTTCTGTTATCAGTGTTAGTTCTGAAAGATGTGATGTTTATGATTTCAGCCATATTCTTGGTGTTCCGACTGAAGACCTGCTGAGAGTTCCAGCCCTCAAAGATGATCTTCAGGATGAGATCAAAGCTCAGCTGCCGGACCTGCATCTCCTGCACTGGTGCGTCTGTCTGTCTGTCTGTCTGTCTGTCTGTCTGTCTGTCTGTCTGTCTGTCTGTCTTTCCGTCCATCTGTCTTTCTGTCCATCTGTCTGTCCGCCTGTCTTTCTGTCCGTCTTTCCGTCCGTCTGTCTTTCTGTCCGTCTTTCCATCCGTCTGTCTTTCTGTCCGTCCGTCTGTCTTTCTGTCCGTCTTTCTGTCCGTCTGTCCGTCCGTCCGTCTGTCTTTCTGTCCGTCCGTCTGTCTTTCTGTCCGTCCGTCCGTCTTTCTGTCTGTCTGTCCGTCTGTCTTTCTGTCCGTCCGGCTGTCTTTCTGTCCGTCCGTCTGTCTGTCCGTCCGTCCGTCTGTCTTTCCGACTTTTTGTCCGTCTTTCCATTTGGCTGTCTTTGTCCACCTGTCTTTCCGTCTTTCTGTCCGTCCGGCTGTCTTTCCGTCCGGCTGTCTTTCTGTCTGTCTGTCTGTCTTTCTGTCCGTCCGACTGTCTTTTCTTCTTTTTGTCCGTCCAGCTGTCTTTCCGTCCGACTGTCTTTCTGTCCGCCTTTCTGTCTGTCCAGCTGTCTTTCCGTCCGCCTGTCTTTCTGTCCGCCTGTCTTTCCGTCTTTCTGTCCGTCCGGCTGTCTTTCCGTCTTTTTGTCTGTCCGTCCGTCTGTCTTTCTGTCCGTCTTTCTGTCTGGCTGTCTTTCTGTCCGGCTGTCTTTCCGTCTTTTTGTCCGTCCGGCTGTCTTTCCGTCCATCCGTCTTTCTGTCCATCTGTCTTTCTGTCCGTCTGTCTGTCCGTCCGTCTTTCTGTCCGTCCGTCCGTCTTTCTGTCTGTCCGTCCGTCTTTCTGTCCGTCTGTCTGTCCGTCTTTCTGTCCGTCTGTCTTTCCGTCTTTCTGTCCGTCTGTCTTTCTGTCCGTCCGTCTTTCTGTCCGTCCGTCTTTCTGTCCGTCCGTCTTTCTGTCCGTCCGTCTTTCCGTCTTTCTGTCCATCTGTCTTTCTGTCCGTCCGTCTTTCTGTCGTTTGTTCTTCCATCCACACTGGTTCTGCTCTAACCCTTCATTCTTGATTTGAACACAGTTTCTGGCAGTCTAACTATGGCAGTGTGAGAGAGGCCATCGATGCGTTCGAGAAAGCTTTGGGAACTATTACGAAGCTGGAGTTGGTTCACAGTCTCTGGCTAGAGTAGGTCAAGTGTAAAACTGATTATCAGTAATTATCTGTTTATTACCACAGCATTAAACCGTGTCATAGTCTCTGTTAACGGTCTGTCCCCTTTCCCCAGCTATCTGTCCTTCGCCAGCAGTAAGATGTTGGCGCCGCAGCCGAGCGTCCGCGAGCTGAAGATGTTCACGGGTCTGGTGCACCGCTGTCTGGAGACGGTGCCCAGCAGACTCACCCTGCCCTTCAGCTCCTCGCGATACTGGAGCAGCTTCAGCTTCCACAACAAGGTATGTCATGATGAAGCCTCAAACCAGTCCTTCATGTTTTTTGTTCTCGGCAGGATGATTGCGTGTAAAGCGTTCTGCTCATTGTTTACAGACAGTGTAGATGTAGTGTGTTTGTATTCTGTGCTGTGTGCATTGCAGGTCATATCCTTCTATTTGGGTTGTTTCCCCCAATCCCAACATTGCCTGATCCTGGAAAAGCTTCAGCATATCATGCCAAGCAATAGTGAACTGGCTATAAGGTAAACACGACACTTGCTTGACTTTTACTCTGTAATGTCTAATTGGAGTGGTTTTCCTGGCTCAGTGGGGAAATATACTTGATTCTTTAACGTCTTGAATCGGTGGCACTGGATACAGTCAGAGCTTCTAAAGGCACTTTAATGTCCTGGAGTTTAGTGTCATTTGTCGTTGTGTAGGTTGCTGCAGCAGGAATGGCAGGATGGCAATGTTGAACATTTTAAATTGCAAAGCAGAATGTTGTGCAGTAGCATCCCAAGCTGTCTGGCCATCTGGAAAATGTAAGTTCACGAGCTCCAAATATATCAAGCTAATCTGTTTCTGTCTGTCCAAATGAGATGATAGTTTACGCTGTAGCGCTCCACCTCTTTTGAATAGCTTTTGATGACGATAAGGCATTCTGTGTAATGGTAATTATTTTAAATTGGCTGTTTTCTATCAAATTTCTCTCTCTTATATATTCCATATGTACAGGAAAAGACCCATGGGGTCTCCTTAATTTAACTTCTACTTAAATTTGAATTCTCCTTAAGACACAACAACTGATTCTGTGAGTGAAAACAACCTCACTAGGCCCAGAGATTTTCAGAGCAGCCAGCTCTCTGGATGTACCTAAGCCTGACAATCCTGGCTCCTGGTTCAGACAGAAGCTTAATCTGCACCCACAGACACTTAAAAGTGTTCTGTCTCCAGTAGACTTCAGTTGAATGTAATTGGAGGTGCAGAAGTTACTATGGGCTATTCCGGCCACGCCACTGGTCCACAGCCGGTTCTGTTGAGAGCAGCACCAGTGGGCTCCTGGCAGAAATAGGCCTCAGCTTAATAGTGCTTTGGACCAGGAGCATCTGCTGTTGTTTTTGTGTGTGCATTGGTCTGAACAGACAAATCACATGTGAAAATCAGACTGAATTTTCATGCCAAACATTTGTGTTGGTGTGGACAGGCTTTTTGTGGTCCAGAGTCACATATGGGATTGAGGCATTCTAGTTTTTGTTTGATTCATTTTATCTTTATTTTATTGAGCTACTTGCTCAAAACGTTTAGCATAAACATGATTTATTAAGTCAGACGTTCTGGTCATGATAGACCATAGGTCTTCGACCTTGTTCCTTAGCTACAAACAAAGAGGCCAATCAAGCTCCTCAAGAATGCTTGAAAATTGCAGGCAGGTGTGTTGAAGCAGGTTGAAAATAAACTTTCCAGGAGCAGGGTTGAAGACCAATGGCTTTTTGTCATCTGTAGAACACACAAGAAGACATGAAGAAATATAGTCCAGAAATATCGGAGCCCTTTGTATGGACAAAAACTGACTTTAATGTTATCATCTGTTGCGTTCCAGAATAGAAAGTCATACAGGTTTAGGGCAACATTAGGGTACATTTCTATTTTATGAGAAATATTCTTTCAAGCATTAAAAGAAGGTTGGCTTTAGTCACTAGATGACATACCCCATGCACTCCATTTCTGACTTGCGTCCAGTGGCAGTGTTCTGCAGAAGCAGTTTTTGCAAGGTGTAGGTTGCATTCATGGGTGGCCCCCACCTCCATTGCCCACACCCAATACTGGATTTCAGGAGGCTGAAACAAATACCTTTACCTTCTGAAATGCAAGGTGTTTTAAGTGTGTGGAGGACTAGTTGTAAACCAAGTCACTGGAGCATCAAAGTGAGTTGAGTTAATGGCTTTCATTGGAGGCCAGTGAGCTTCTGATGAATCTCATCCGAATATTTCCCTCAGTAAATGGCATGCAGTTGTCCCCAATTGCAAGTGAGTTGTTTCAGGTCAGCTAGAGTGGTTCCTGCCTTTTCTTGGTTCAAGTAGCGGATGGCCAACCCCGGTCCTGGAGGACAGCCTTAGATCAGTAGATCAGTGGTTCCCCGAACACTGCATGTTTTCCATGTCTCCTTAACCAAACACACCTGATTCAGATAACCAGCTCATTAGTACAGACTCCAAGACCGGAAATGGCTGCGTCAGACAAAGGAGAGATGCAAAGTGTGCAGTGTTGGGAACCACTGCCGTAGACGTCAGCTCCAAGCCGCTCCAGGCTTCATGTTTGGTTGTCCTCCAGGAGTTGGCCACTGTTGGGTTACATGCTGCAGAACCAAACCTTGCTCTTTTTGAGAGTTGGTGCTAGGAACAACTCAAATCTAACAAATGCTATATCCTCCTGATCCTCCATATAGGCCAGGTCCAATTGCATTGAAGTGTGCAAGAATGGTCTCTGTTTGTTGGGATTATGCTGCATGACCTGCACGCTCTCCATGGGGAATTTCCCTGTACATATGGAATATGTAACACAAATATTGAAAACAAACTCATTCCAGTCATTTGAGCCGTCTCAACCAGACTCACCCCGATAGTCAAAGAGAATAGTCAAAGCGTAAGAGTTCACAGTTCTTCTGGTTGAACTCACGTCTGCATTCCGTTCTTTGACGAGCATGGTCAGTTTTGTAGTGCGATGGTGAATGTGATGTCCAATGAGAGCGTAACTGAGGTCAAGTGTTTGACGTCCTCTGTCGATATATTTCTCGCCAGAGCTATTGCTGTTGAGAAGGAGCAAAGGCAAAGAGCAGAGGTGAGTGAGAGGTCAGAGGTCAGGTCATGACTCTACAGTGGCCGATGTCTGTCGAGTTTTTACGCTTTCATTCTGTCGAATCTATTGTTTGTTTGTTTTTCCTGCAGGGTATGCTCAGTGCACGAATATGTAAGAGTTTATATGATGGCATACCTCTGGTGTGTGTGTGTGTGTTGAGCAGTGTGAGTGTGTGCGGCTGTGGACATTTCGATTGAACTGACTGTGTGTCCCGCTCTGGTGTGTTTGTGCTCTCATTGGCACGTCCGCAGGTCCAGCGGCTCTATCAGCAGGCGCTCCAGAAACTGCCTCTGTCCGCTGCTCTCTGGAAAGATGTAAACGGCTCTTTACCTCACACTTTCACTCCAGCGTTTGGCTGCAGACGCCGGTCTCACCTCCGCTCTTCTTTCTCTTTCTCTTTCTAGCGTCTGCTGTTCGAGGCGGCCGAAGGAGGTAAAACTGACACACTGAAAAAAATAATTGACAAGTGCCAAGAGGCGGGAGTGAGTCTAAACGAGCCGCTAGGGTTAGAGCCGAGCCCAACCGAGTGACCCAGAACCAGAGCACACCCTCGATCCGCAGACACGCGTCTTAGCCTAGAGTCAGTATTAGGAGCGGAAACCCAGTGAAGAACCTATAAGCTCCCCATAATCCAGTTTGTGGGCCTCTTTTATCATCATGTACGTAAGTATGAATTTGTTGATGATGCCTGTCGCTTCCTGTCGTTTTTGATTTGCGTGTTCCCGTTTGCACACTAACACTTTTAATTTGATTTTTAGTTTTCTTTAACGTCGCGTCATAGTTGTTGACGGACCGTGACTGTTTTTAAGGTGGCTTGCTTCCTTCCTCTAAATATACTTGAGTTTGTTTTGTTTCTCATGGTGTCTCAACCATGTCTCGTGAACAATGACATTAACTCAGCTCCAGAGTTTAAGGGCTCAGCACCAAGGGTTTTTTGTTTTTTTGTTTTGCTTTTTCTCGTTTTTGTTTTGTTTTTCTACTCCCCGCCAACCATGGATTGAAACGGCTGTTATTGGAAGTATTGTTTGGCTTCTCCAGTGTCAGTGTATTGATGGAAACTCTCCTCAGACTGCCAAACCTCGCCGACACTCACCGTGTCTGTAGTCGTGGACTCTACGCCAAAAGACATCATTAAACTGTTCATGTAATGTTGTTTCTTCACAAATTAAAAAAAATCCATGTGTGTATGTGTTTGTGTGCGTGTGTGTGTGTGTGTGTATATATATGCACACACACACGCATGTAGATTAACGAATTCTGCAGGAATGATAATCTTGCACCTGTTTTTTTTTTTTTTTCTTGAAATTTATAATTGAACAATGTTTCTATTAAATTATTTTGTACAGAAATACAGTGTTGCGTGTTTATTATTAGGGTGATTTTGGGGCTTTTTGAAAAATTTTGAAAAAATGTGTCAACAAATGAACATGCAGTTTAAGGCTTACATTTGAGACAAACAGGCAATAATAGTATGCCTTTAAATGACTTGCATGTTAACAGAACAGGCCTCTCTCTCTCTCTCTCTCTCTCTCTCTCTCTCTCTCTCTCATGTGTAAAATATAACATTCAAAGAAACTCAATGCTCTTTAACACTGTAGATGGTTCCTCAGGGTTTTGGTGTCTGATTAATAAAGGAAGGGACAGGCGTTCAGACAGCGGTGTTTTCCTGACAGCGGATGCGGTGTCCTTCCAGAAATGATTTCTGCAGGCTCCGTTCTTGCCATTTGAGTTCTTTGTTCATTTTACAAAATATTAACAATAATCAACTTTTTAATACACCAATTTCTAGATGTAGTTTCAAGGATTCTAAAATAAAAAATAAGGTGATTACCATAACAATCCACACACACATATATATGACCAATATTGTACTGACTGTATACTGTTGCAAATAACTCCATATCTAAGCTTTTTTAAGACAATATAGTAATTAAAAAGCATGATGACAGATTGAGAGTCTGTTGAATTTGTGATTATGTGACCATCAGAGGTGAGACTGTTGCTGTCAAGGTCTCATAGTTGCAGGAAATCACTGATTGCAGTCCAGGAAGTGTTTCCTATCTGAGGATGAAATGCCGTACATGGACACGAGTGAGAGTTTGATGACAAGATGTCTCTGAACAATAGAATTATGTAACCAGTAAGTGTTTTGTGTTAGATCTGTTTAATTGGCCACTTAAGAACGTTATGCACCGCATGTTCTGACCTATCACTCCTCACCATGCTGGTCTTGTAGATTCAGATTCAGACTCCACATCTTGACCTCGTCTTTACAGTATGGCTGAGGTGTTTGCATCAGATCTGAGCAGTGTTCACATTCTGTCGGTCAGACCGTGAGCAGCACAGGCAGAAGGTTACGCTCCATGTCTTCCTGTGGTGGGTGTAGTTTCCTCTATCGCAGACAGTGCTGTTACAGCTCCAGGTGGGCTCACACTACTCTTCAAATCTGCTGCTTTCAGTATCACTTCTGTTTTCCCTACAAAGATCACACGACTGTAATGCTTTCGCTAAATAGGCCTGAATCCCCATCCTATTTGATTCCCATCACCCATTCTCACATTCAAATTCTGTTCGTAGGGTTTCTTTGTGTCATCAAGCCATTGTTTTAGGGGCAGGGACTAGGGTTCAGGAACACATCCTGCTTGGCAAAGTTATTGTCACTCAGCAGGAGTATCACTAGAAAGCCATGTGGCAGGTTGTGGCTCTGGGATAATAGGTTTTATATCATCAAATTAGTACCAAACTTTCTCTCCCTTTTTTCGCATGCTTCAAAACAACTTACTGGGTGGACCTTATTGATCATCAACAATCTTGAAAAAACAAATATATATAAAATAACATGACATTTCCATGTTGTCAGAAAGCACATTCCCGCATACAAAATGGCACATTTACTGGATAGGACACTTCTCAGGTATGGATAAGGCATGATTTGGTCAACACTAGCTTAAGAAAAGCATAGTAATGCTGCTCATAGCTCATTTGTTTTGATGTCCTCCCCTGTTATTCTGAAGAGCCTCAGAGGTGAGGCTCAATTTCTTTTCCTGTGGGCAGCCATGTTTTTTCTGTGTTTGCAGATCTCTATTGTGTGCTTTTGTCCACTGAGTCTGTACCAAGGTGTACGAGCCAAGATGACTTTTATCTGTCACTTACAGGTAGTGTGTCATCTTGTTTCATTTGTTCTGTGATTTGGTTTAATTGAACTAATTCTGCAGTATTGTTCTGGTCCAGAGCATCAGTACGATGGGGGTCAGTATTTGTTAGCGAAACATCAGGGGCCTCAATTATAAAACTTTCTTACGCACTGATTTGATCTTAGAGTGTTCGTACGATCAAATCCACGTCAAAGTACAGATTTATAAAAACCGTCTTTGACGTGGAAAAGTACTTATCTCCACGTCAGATTCCAGCTTGGCGTACGACCGTTTCCTTGTGGTAATGCCTGGTATTGCAGATAGTTCAGCCTCACTATAATTTGATTTCTTGCGCTCCTTTTTACTTGCCATTGTCACAGAGTTTTTGCTTTAGGAATGAGCTCATTTTATATGTTAATTAATTAAGCAGGGGCGTTTCGACGGCGGAACATTCAGCTGCACACAATTCCACGATCATTTGTGATTTATAACCGAATGACTGGCGTACGCATGGATTTCGTGTGTACGTTCGTTTCTCTGAATCGCTCTTACGATCAAATCAGAAAAGTTCTTAGATAAAATCAAGGATGGTTTCTACGCAAGTCTTTATAAATGAGGCCCCAGGACTAAAGCTCTGGAGCAGTTGAGACTTAATCATAACCCAAGCTATCACAATGATGATTGCATGAGCTTTACTCCTCAGTCAAGGGCTCAGAATCAATTCCGTCAAGGGTTCCTGTCACCCAGCATGCAAAGCACTTCTGGAGCAGTTCTTAACTCAACCCTGGCTCGCACTAGAATGCTCACTGAACAGTGGCTAATTGTGTCATTCCTTTGGAGGATTTCTTTTCCCCTCAGGGGGTTCCAGAGGATGCTGGGCTGCCCCCTCTACGGTTCTGTTGGACCTGGTTCACACGCATCCTCTTCAGTACTTGCTAAAAGCCACGTCCCATCCCACGCTTGGCGTCTGAGATCCCTCTGTCTTAAGATGGCCCACTGCTGGGTCAGAGCTTTGGCCTCTTGAAGGTCCTTCACCTGTTTCAGACGAGCGTCCAGCTGGGACTGACATCCTGGAACCTGTGTCGCGTCCCGTGCTTAACATCTGGGACACCTCCGCCTCAAGGTGACCCACCGCTGTGTCAGAACTGTGGCCCCTCGGAAGGCCCCTAGCCTGTACCATGCATCCAACTGGGACTGACCACCAAAAGGAAGGTGGTCATGACAGATGCTTTCAGGTCAGTTTGGGAAGCACTGTACAAGGGCAAGCCTGCGTCCAGCTTCTGGCCTAGCCTTGAGCAGCATCTTCATATCAACTGCCAGGAAATTATGGTGGTTTTTCTGGCCCTAAAAGCCTTTCTTCCATTCCTACGGGGTACCACTCCCTTGTCTATTCGGACAACATGACAGAGGTGGCCTTCATAAACCACCATAGCAGTCTCATGTTCAAGCTCAGGTTCCTATACAAGATGGTGAGGCACCCCCTCTTATGGGCTCTCAGTGCAACCTGCTGTCCCAGGGCAGTATGTCTGCAGGGGAATGGAGACTCAAATGATGTCTTCAGGAAGGACAACTCTCATTGCCCATTGTTTTTCTCGAGGGAACTAGACATTAAAATATTGCTCACTACTCTTGGCTAACTCAAGTTCTGATTCATTGAACAGCTACAGGATGTCCGGTCAGAACATTAGGTCTCACACTGGATTGTACTTTGAGGTGATTTATTGTGCAAAGAGGTGTGTGGTTCTGTAAATATAAAACAGTATACAAATATTGAAAGAATGAATGAACATACAATAACAGATCTTTATATTAGCACTTGAATAGTCAGCATGGTGAATGCTATAAGTTAACAATATAAATATAATATAGATACAAAAACAAATTGAAATTCTATCACACTACCACCCTGTGTGTCTAGCTCACATACCTTTTGAACTTGTGAACTGTGCGCCTGTGAGTCTCGTTAACCAACATTTGTTTGCAGGAGCAAATGAAGCAAAGTTTCCTTAGTTTAGCAAAGGAAAACCAGTCTCCTCTTGGTTTATATCGAAGTCCTCCAACATTTTGGTCCCACTTTACATTAGGTGGCCTTAACTACTGTGTACTTACATTTAAATTAATCATTTGGTACAATGTACTTATTGTGTATATACATGTTTTCACATTGTGCTTATCTTTTTTTAAAAACCTATATGTAATTACATTTGTAATTAATTTCTGTAATTACCACTGTTGACCCACCTTAACCCACCCTTAAACCTACCCATACCACCAAACCTGTCCCTAACCTTACCCATATCCCACCTTAATAGAAGCAAAAATGATTTGCAATGCAATATGGCCACATTAAGTACATTGTACTCATTTTTTGATGTAAGTACATAATGGTTAAGACCACCTAATATAAAGTGTAACCCATTTTTTTTTCCTTATCCTTATCTCTCCATGGTGCGTTTGCGTTCATCACTTAACAGTGGCGCATATGCAAAGCTGACGTCTTATGTCATCTGCCCACAACTGCTTCTGTGTACGACCAGTTGGCGCAAACTAGATTAAAGTGATTCTTACATTTTAATGTAATTCTAAAGCTTGGAAATGCCAGCATATGTTTTAATATAAACCCGATTGGATTTGTCTGAAGTCATATACATCTAGGTTGCCTGGAGGGTAAATGATGGGCTAATTTTCATTTTTGGAACAGTCCAAATCACAGACACAGGTGGGAGGGTTTAAAGAGTTCACTTTCAAGGGGTGGCCTTCAGGTTGCAAATCCGACTCTCTAACCATTAGGCCCAAGGGTTGCCAACACTACACCAGAGGCTAGAGCCCCATCTACAAGACACCTCTATTCCCTCAAGTAGTCTGTATTATTTGACTGGTGCATATTCCAGGATGAAGACCTGTCCTCTTGAGATGTCTTTTTCACAGGAGCTGCTGGATAAGCTTCCATGCTCAAAGTGAATGTGGTGGCCATTGTAGTGAATCACGCTCTCATGGCCAGCAAGTCTATAGTCAGAAGAGACTTAGTGGTTAAGTTCCTGAGGGGAGCCAGGAGACTGAACCCACCTCGCCCTCATGCCGTTCCAACCTGGGATCTGTCCACGGGTCTCAGGGTCCTCTGAAGCCCTCTGACATGCAGCCCCTGTCGGTTAGGTCTGCCCTGCTGCTAGTTTTAGTGTCGGTTAAGCGAGTGGGTGACCTTCAGGCACTATCAGTGAGCGCTTCCACTCTGGAATTTGGGCCCAACAACCACATAGTCATCCTCAATCCAAGGCATGTGTCTAAAGTGCTCTCTATTTCATTCAGACCACAGGTCATTACCCTTTTAGCTCTCCCTACCTCCGAGAATAAGCGGGGTGCTAACTTTCTTTGCCCAGTCCCTCAGGATATATATAGAGTGCTCCAGCCAGTCATCAGCAATCAGAGCAGCTCTTTGTGTGTTTTGGAGGCCTCTCAAAAGAGCTGCCAGTTACGAAGCAGAGATTCTTCCACTGGATAGTTGTTGCCATAGCCCTGGCTCCACTAGGTTATAGGGATGGCCTCCTCCTGGGCTTGATCCATCTCTGTCTCCATTGGAGATATTAATGCAGAAGGTCTTTGCCTTTACCTTTGCTAGGTTTAAACCTGGACGTTCCTGCCCTTCAGGCAAGGATTTTGTCCGCTTAGTTTTCCTGCACCCCTGAACTTTTTTATCTTATCTGAGGACTCTGTTCTCAAGAAATGAGCCTTGCATTTTTCTGATTTTGCATGCCTGGCCGTGCTCTACAAGCTGCATGAGAGTCGACGCGACTGCATATTATTCGAAAGATTCTGATAAAATGGCACTCAGCACCAACTTACATTGGCAGTCAGCCCCTCTATTTTATTTTTTGCAGCTGAACAAACATTAACAAATTAGGCTTCAGAACTCATAGAAACTAAGAGTTTCCCCCTCACACGCTTCTTGTTCCTGTTATCTCAGGAAACCAAGGTTTTGATTAGTAACCAGAGCACTTTTTATAATTAGTGGATATTTCCCTAACTGTATGCATTATTAGTTGGGTCTGGTGGATGTGGAGCATATTTGTTCAGAACTCTGAATGTAGGTTTTCAATTGGATTCAATTTCAGTGAAGCTCACGCCTCACTGCTATAGATGGCAATTGACTCGATGACAGATTCTAATATGTTCAGCCAAATTCTACTAGGAATCTTTATTGGGCATTGTTGTATTATGGCATGAAAGGCCCTGCATGCTTTATCTCTCTGTTTATTCGCTACAGGGTTAAAGTTTCATGCCGTAAAGGTGATATTTAGAACTGGATAGTTATACTGTGATGAGTGAGCTATGTGGTTAGTTCCTAATGTTCCTCTTCTTTTCTGGAAGGTCGTTATTTTACTTTTCTTGAGATTCTTTACACATAAACAGAATCAAACTCTGCACTTGGTATCGACTGAGATCAAGTGTGCAACAGCAGAATCAACACAAGGAAATAAGTGGGATCAGTGCATTCTTAAAAAAAAAACAACAATTAAAAAATTGTTAAAATGTATTTTTCTTAACCCTCTGGGGTTCTTCGTTTTCCAGTCACACTCAGGGTCCTCACGGTCAAAAGTGACCGGACCCCTGAAATCATATATATATTTTTTTTTTTCAGTAAAATCAATCAAATGTATTTTTGTTCAATAATATTTTGTCTTTCTTTCTGTGGTGTTTTGAGATAATTTTATGATAATAATTAATATTTATGCAAAAAAATATGATCTATTTTTTTCCACTGAATATAATAGAATTTTTATATATATATATAATTTGTATTATTTTTTAATTAATGCTGTATTTCAGTTTAAAGTAGAGACCTGGCCTATAAAAAACAATTTTTTGAAGTCAGATTGGTGCCATCTGGTGGTGTAGTGAGCATAATTATTAAGCAATATCATATTTTAACCACTAGATGGGTGTAATGCTCTCTATAGAAGGACTTGTAAATTCTAGTTGTTTTTGCACATATTTGCCTTTGCCTTTTTAGGTTGTGGATTTTAATATATAATATGAGATTATCAAAGACTATTTTTTTTATTATTTGCAAAGTTTTTTGTTTGTTTGATTGGTTTATAATAGAGTCAAACCTGAACATTGCATTAGAAAGAAAACTAATGGAAAGCATTTTGTTACCCATTGTTTTTATTCTAACTTAATAAAAATGCAATTCTTTCAGTCATAATTTTTTTAAACCTTTTTATAATGAACATTTTCATTAAAATTATTTTTTTGTAAAATTCAATGAACAATAACTCTTATTTAGCACAGCAATAGCATTGGCAACAAAATAACAGCAAAAGTATAATTATCAAACAGTAAATGGAAAATAGAGAAAAAAAAAGTATTTTAAATATCATCCTAACCCTATTTACATATTATGTGCATATTTTTTTACATATTCAATGAACAGTAACTCTTATTCAAAAGGCAACAGCAATTATGAACATAAAACTAAAATAACAGCAAAAGTATGACAATTATCAAACAGTAAATGGAAAATAAGAGTTCAAGAGAGAGACATGGTGTGTGACTTTTGCATTTTGGATCCAATGTCTCCCTTTTATTTGATTCATTGATTTTGTTTCACATATTCTCACATTTCTCTGTTACAGTCTCAACAGTCTCATATTTCCCTATGTGTGTGTGTGTGTGTGTGTGTGTGTGTGTGTGTGTGTGTGTGTGTGTGTATGTCTATTTTGCAACCTTGATGGCTTACAGTCTCATGCTTTCATTGCTGTGCGCTTTATTTCTTACATTGATTGCTTCTATTTCACACATTTCCCAAAATTAGCTATTGAAATGACACACGTTCATTTGTGTGTACGTGTGTTTTTGTGTGTATAAGTGTGTGTGTGTGTGTGTGTGTGTGTGTGTGTGTGTGTGTGTGTGTGTGTGTGCGAGTGTATTGTAGTGTTTTGCACTCTTGATGTTTTAGAGAGTCACCCCTTCACTGTTGTGTGCTTTTTTTCTGCATTGTGGCTGATTTGTAGATTGTATGCACAAAAAAACTCGGTATTTTCATATTTTTGCCAATTTCCCATTCATTTCCTATGGCCGGTCATTTTGACCCGAAGACCCTGAGTGTGACTATTTTTTTTACGACCACTTAGACTTTTCAAATCCTGTCCCCAATGTTTTTGTGTGTTCATATACCAAGTACCATAAAAGTCACTAAGTTTCGTACCATTCCGATGAAGCTACGATTTTATAAAAAATTTTATTTAAAAAATTCCGGTCAGAAATGACCGAAGAACCCCATGTCTTTTGTTGCCCAGATAAACCAGAAAGGCCCTGATGCTCACTCAAAAACAATACAACTTGTTTCTGGTTTCAAAACATTGTGCCCTTATAACCCCTGTCTGGCACATAGTTAAATATAGCATAATCTAGTTATTGCATGTAATGAATTAAATATATTGAATGCTGTTTGATGCATTTGGCCCTGACCTGACAACAAAGCGAAGCTGCAATGTGTGTTTTGAGGCACCGGTGAGGTGTGGACGGCTTCCTGCGGTGAGGGTGTGTTCGGTGATTGTACTTCCTGATGGACTCCTACTCACTAAAGGACTGGCATTCAGTAATAGATCTGAATAGATTCCAAATGATCTTAAGATCTTCTTATAGGCCTTCTAGAAATCTGGGCACTAGAACTTTCTTAATCTTGTAGAGTTTTTAATTCATAACTTCTATTCCAAATAGTTCCCAACACACAGACTCAACTACATAATGCCAAGTAATACCAATAATTAAAAAATACATTGTATAGGCCTGTGTGTAATGATTTAGCCGAGGCTAGCGTCTGAGGTGTTTGCGTGTAAGGATTGCTGTACTGTCACTATTGAATAGAAGGAAACGGCGGTCAGTGACTTTTCCTTCCCCTGAAAGAGAATTTCCTCCTGAGCTCCTAAACTCTCATTCGAGCTCACAGAATCTCACAAAGCAGCAACATGGAAACGCTGTTTCTCATCTTATTAACACTGGAGCGCTTTTCTGCATTAAGTGAGTATTAATATTAGCATTATTTACTGGCTTTTCTGTCTTTGTTGAATTGTTGGTTATGGACGATCCGAGCAAAAACCTGAGTTATATGAACCATTGTTTGAACTGTAGCAGGTTAGCTGGACGGATCAAATGTGTGTCATAACCATTTAGAATACCTTCTTTTAATATCTTTATCAGTATATACATACATTCATTGTTGTTATGTATATTACAAATGCTGGCAGTAGCATTCATTTGATTTATTTTGAATATTTTCGTGTTCATTATTGAATGTTCATTGTTGATCCTTTTAACATTTATTTAATGGTTGTTAATGATGGTGTATGTTATAAAGTATGATAAATGGTTCAAGTTTCAACACAAAGAAGCTTTATCTATCAGTCCTTTTAACAGTGATTTTAAAACAGGTTTCACTGATTAATACAAATAGCTAACATTAATCATAATTTGCAACAGAAACTTAAGTAGCACGGGTATATTTGTAGCAGTAGCTAAAACTACATTGTGTGGGTCAAAATTATAAATGTTTCTTTTATGCCAAAACTCATTAGGATATTAAGATCATGTTCCATGATTTTGTAAATTTCCTACCATAAATATATCAAAATTTAATTTTTGATTAGTAATATGCATTACTTAGAACTTCATTTGGACAACTTTAAAGGTGTTTTTTTTTTCAATATTTATATTTTTTTGTACTCTCAGATTTTCAAATAGTTGTACCTCAGTCAAATACTGTCCAAACTTATTTTAAATCAAGACGAGACCATGTGCCTAACTGAAGACTTTCTAACTTTTTTAAAGACTTTCTGAAGACTTTCTAACCTCCAACTTTAACTTCTAACGTGTAAATATGCTGTAAAATCCTGAAACCCCCTACATCAGGCCCTATATTAGCTGTTAAAATGAGTTGTGAAATTGACTTTCTTTACCAAAAAGTGGCCAAAAGTCAAGCTTTTAATGGAAGATCTGCACAAGTCTTAAAAAAAAAAAAAAAAACATGACAATCCTTACCAGTGATTGTAATCTCTGATCTGTATGTAATTATCAGATTACTCTGATGATCAAACTAACACGTGCAAACAACAATTTGTTTTCGCTAGGTGGTTTTCTGATCGCGCACACTAATAAAGGGTTATGTCTGAGCACCCGCAAGAGTGTGGTGGTCCTGAGGCAGTGTGATGAGACGAACCCGTCTCAGCAGTGGATGTGGACCAGCACCATGAGACTCAATCACACGCTCATGTCCAGGTGTCTGTGGGTGGACCAGAGCACCGCCGTCCCGCGCCACGCGCGCCTGGTCAAGTTTAGCGACTGCGATACTGCGCCGGCGTGGAAGTGCTACGACAACCGAGGGATCTTTGGACTGGCAGAGAGACCCATGTTTCTGAGAAAACAGGGCGAGCGAGTTGTTGTCCGCTCGGACCCGAGATACTCAAACTGGTCTATGATGACGCTGGACTCTGACGGGAGACGGGTGTTCATGTCCCTCTGCCCTGCCACAGGTCAGCCCACTGTCTCACCATCACATACGTGTTCACTTGTGTCTGCCTGACTGCTCTGCAGAACGTCCTAATACCAGCTGAACATCTCTGGAGTGACTTGAAATGCAGACCTTGAGCCAGAAACTCATCACCAAACACCAATGACTTGTACATACACTTCATGGGCAAAATTATTGTGACACCCCTTGTTTAGAACAGAAAAAGGAACTTCCAAAACTGTGGCAACAAAGATGGAAACAATTCATGTATTTCTAAATATATTTCCATCTCCGTTGCAATCTTTTCGGAAGTGTCTAAAATGACTGTATGACCCATAGTTAGTGTTTGGTGATGAGTTTTTAGCTCAAGGTCTGCATTTAAAGTCACTCAAGAGGAGTTCAGCTGAGATTAGGACTTTGCTTTCTCAAGTCAAGTTCTTCCACACTGAATCAATCATTTCTTTCTGAACCTTGCCTTACACAAAGAGGCATCATCATTGTCATGTCAAAGCTGTTGCAATCAAATTAGAAGAGCACAATCCCCTGGAATATCATTATATGCTTAAACATCAGGATTTGTACTACAGTAGTTCATTAGAACGGGGTGTCCCAATACTTTTGGCAATAGTGTATCATCAATAAGCGATCAAGCTGAACCGATTGAGCGAAGGGTCCATTATGGGCTTCAAAGAGTGATGTTTGATTGCATAATCGATGAGGTTCCCTTAAGAACGTACATACAAAAAGGCATATATATGAAGTACCTCTCCCATTCACTTTAACTTTTCAAAAACATTAGTTATTTGTTATTTATAGTGTCAAAATATTATGTGGTGCGACCGTCCAACCATGAATGTTTTGGAAACATCTTGGAAATTACCCTAAATATATTCAGATTCATTTTTGGCACGAAAGTGTTTTGTAATCCTGTATAAAATTTTTTTAAAGGATTTATATTTATATTTATATTTCCATCATAATATACAAACAAACTTTGATGTCCATTTTATGAAATACCATGTGGTGCGACCATCAAGAAACTACCATTTTGGGATTTTTAAGTCGAAATTTCAATGTACAAGTAACAAGTATATACAAGTATTTATTTTTATTATTAATTTCATAGTGAACTTTTGTGGGAAGCTAGCTTGATTTGTTCAGGAGGCCAATTCTGTGCTTGTAAATTTGGACTGAATTTTATCATGTGGTGCATGTGGCTCTTTAATGTGTCCTGACAGACGGCTGTAGCGCCTCAGTTCAAGCGGCACATAAACCGATCATCTCTTCATCTTTATTAGTTATGGCATGAAATAAAGATCAGTGAACATCAGAAGGTATCTTGTTTCAACTGTGAAAAGACATCAGCACACACCATTTTCAAGTTCAAGCCAACCGTTTTTAATCTACTCTCCTGTCTGTTAAGAAAATGAATTCATTTGAATATAAATCATGGTCGCACCGCATGACATTTTTTTGGTAATTTTTAAATTCATTTTTTATTTTTGAACAATTACAGTAGATATTATTATTTTTTGTATTTTAAAATCTATATACGTCAATGACCCACCTCTACTTACAAATCATGACAGTTTTCAGCTGAAATATACAGCAGCTGCAGAAAGCTAACACCAGCCTTTTCTTCAACAGGCTCATCCACAGTTTCATCAATGAAAACCACAGGAGAAATGACTACTCTGACCAGCCCTGTCATCACTCAAAGCAGAGCGGTGACCCACCACAGTAACATCGTCAGAAGCAGAACCAAACGAACTGCTACCACTGGTCAAGGAGATCTGATAACATTCACTGCCGAAACTGACTTTAAGGAGAACCACACTCAAACACTGGAGACAGAGTCACCCTACGAGACGAGCGACGTGACAGATCTGATGGTAACCAGAACTCCTCAAGTACCTCAGAACTTCACTCAGAATAGAGCTGATGTGACAGAGATGAGCTCAGATGTTACGGAGCAGACCCATAACCCTCTGACTCCTGAGACAGAGTTAACCATGTCCACCACAGATGCAGAGCTTTCAGTGTCGACCAGCGCAGGTACTGAAACTCAGACCGCTTTAGACTTTGGTACGGAGCCGTCTGAAGCTAACAGCACTGATGTAGATCCTACACTGACTGAGAGTTCAACCAGTAGTGTTCCAGTGTCAAACACGGATGGGGCATGGACAAACGCCACCAGCAAAAGCTCAGCCACGGTGAAAAGCGTCAGAGATGTTCAGACGACGTTGCCATTTAGAACAAGAACAAGCCGGGCAATCACTGAAGTTCTTCCTGATACAGATACTAGAGCTACTCCACACACAGCCACCGGTTCTGCTGCAACTACAGCGAGTGCAACGACTGCCCCTACAGCCCCGTACACATCTACAGCAGACGCGTTCACAACGGCTACTTACACCACTGCTGTGACTCCAGCCTCAACTCTAGAAACAACCTCAACCTCCATCAGCAGCACTGCAGCTCTGAGCACAGCAACCTCACCTCCTCCATCGACTGCCGCTCCGACTGTGGCCTCCACAACCAAGGTCAGTCAGCACGATATCCATACTCTCACTGAGAGATGCTAGTCTTGTTTAATGCTGTCAAGAACCCAGAACCTGACTTAGATTGCACATTTTTTTTACACTTTATCAGTTCATGCATTCCCTGGGAATCAAACCCATGACTTTGGCATTGCTATCTCAACTACACCAGTCTGAATTCAGAAACAGAAAGCCAACTTACTAAAATGCTATTTAAATATATAAGTTAACTTAAAAGTTATTCTTTTTCTGAGACTAACATTTCTGACTGCTGCTGCTCCTAGAGCTTTAACTCTACAAACTCCAAACTCAGGCCAGATCTTCAGACTGATCTGACTGCAGTTGCTGGATCTTTTCTAACTGATCGGACTTACGGTTTTCCTAAAAATGACGATTAAAACTGGGAAAAATCCCATAGACTTATATTGACGGAATGTTCAAATGAGCCAACACTATTCAAACTCCAACTGTCAAAACTCATCATGCTAAAAATATGCTAATCATGCTAGAATCATACTAGTAACTTGCTAGTCACACTAAAAACATGCTAACAACTTGGTAATCATGTTAAAATCATGCTAGCAACATGCTAATCATGTTAGACAGATGCTAGCACCTTGCTAATCATGTTAGAATCATACTAGTAACATGCTAGCAACATGCTAGAAACATGTTACCTATGCTAACATGCTAACCATGCTATCTATCTATCTATCTATCTATCTATCTATCTATCTATCTATCTATCTATCTATCTATCTATCTATCTATCTATCAACTTCAAGCTTTTAAAACTGCTCTAAACTTCAAACTATTTCTGACTGAAAACAGTCAAACTTAAAACTTTTGAACTTTTTAAACATATTAAACTTTTTAAATCTTTCAAACTTTCATAAACTTTGTGGTCTGGCTTTCTTAAGCCAACTTAAAGTTTGTCTTGACAAACGTTTTTATCTAGTTGCAAATACTGGTTGATAGTAGTGGTCAATATCAGCTCCTCTGTAACCTTGATTGTACTTGTCTTGTCTTGTTTGTAGATGGTAACGACGGAGGCTG
Source organism: Garra rufa (assembly GCF_049309525.1). Classification (NCBI taxonomy): domain Eukaryota; kingdom Metazoa; phylum Chordata; class Actinopteri; order Cypriniformes; family Cyprinidae; genus Garra; species Garra rufa. The sequence goes on along the minus strand of NC_133385.1, from coordinate 37,365,214 downwards.
TCAGGTGTCTGGTGAACATAACTGCAGCGAGTTCTCATATGGATTATTGTGTGTTCAATTTCACTACACCTGGAAAACCCTGCAGCTTCATCATGACCGATGCCTCTCACTTCTCAAGGTGTTCTGAAGACGTGACGCGTCCTGACCATTATTGGTGCCTGATGAAGGGTTTGACTCCCGGTGCTACCTATGTGTTTGGAATCATTTCTGAGATGGATGGCGCACACTTAAACGTTAGCGTTCAAACCGGTAAGTGCTCTTACGTTCCTTCATAGCTTTAGTTTCTGACTCTGAACCTGTGAACACGAGTGTCATGAACCAGAGGAAGGTCCTCTACTTACTTGATTTTCACAATAGCATGCCGTGATTAATGGTTGTTTTTTACTGTTCTTCTGATATGCTAGAACACATTGTTCTGACAGATTTGATAGAGCACCTGCATTCACACCGATTCCAGAGGATGTGTCTGTGAAGGGCTGTAGACATTCCATATAGAAGTGTTTTTCACTGAAGTCTTGGCTGCCGTGCTAAACAGTGTGTTCGTAAGATCCGTCGATGACCCTCTCTGACTCTCGCTTCCTCGCTCAAGGGCATCTTTGGGCCACAAATACAAAATAATATGAATTCACTTTTTCTCTCCAGTGAGACTTACAAAGACATTTAACAGATTTTATGATGCTTAAATTTGTGGGTAAGTCAGATGTTCTCAGATTGTGCATTTGCATGATACAACATTTAATATGACCATTTATTGTAAAAAAAAAAAAAAAAAAAACTAAACAAAAACAATATTAAGTTGTTAAAAGAAAATTCAGTTCATTAGACATGCTTTTAGATTGTTACATTTGAATTAAACTATTGAGATGAAATCCAGAAAAATCAAATTGGAAAACACTAAATTTGAGAACAATAATATATATATATATATATATATATATATATATATATATATATATATATATATTTGTTATAGATTTAATAAATAGTTGTGGATATGTTTTCAAATAATTAGACATTATTATGAAATTTAATTTATTAATTGAAACAGAGTCCAAAAAAATTCAAACAAACAAAAAAAAGTAATCCAGAAAAATAAATAAATTCAGGCAAATCTGAAATTCCAACGGCATCTAAGTGTAATAAGCCTAATCACTGTTAAAATTATAAGGTCCTTGGAAAATGTTGTCCTCTTTAAGAGTTAGCTGTGTTTCCATTACCCTTTAAACTGTGCGAATTGAAATTACGAATTGAAAATACGCCTAATGGAAACACGTAAATTGCGCAAAAACTCCCAGATAACGCAAAAAAGTTTTTACGCTCATATGAGCTGGTTTTTTTAGGCAATTCGAAAAAGGAATATTTTGCAAAACAGCAATGGAAACGGTTATTTTGTATTTACAGTAGAGATGCACCGATTGCAATTTTCTTGCCCGATTCCGATTTTTCAGTAAGTGTGACCTGCCGATTCCGATTTTATTTTTTTAAGAACTTTAATGAAAGCATAGGCCTATACAGAAATATTTTCTTTTATTTAATTTATTTTATAATAAAATAAATTTTTAATCATTACAGGATCTTCTTACAACAAAATAACTTTAACAACAAAATAAAGTGCTTTGTGCCTTCGAAAAAGGTATAAAATTAGTTCCTGTAACTAACATAGTATAGTTATACTAACAAAAATCTTGTCCTCAATGTATTTTTTTTTTTTTTATAATAAAAGAAATGTATAAACATTACAGCATCTTTTCATGTTAAAATAACTTTAACAAAATAAAGTGCTCTGAGCCTTGAAAACATTAGAAATAAAATATAAGTAACATTTATAAAATGTTACTTATCGACATTTATAAAATAGCAACAAATTTTTGGCAAATCTGTAATGGAAGCAGCTATTGTCTCAATTTCAATACATCTTACAATCAATATTTCAAAACATATAGAAACCAAAAGAATAGAAACCAAATTCCTCACAGTTCTTATTGAATAAATGGTGTAAGTGTAAGTAATGATGTATAGTGTAAGTAAATTCATAACAGGTCCATTCTCAACACTTGTGGGTTTTTCAATACAATTTCAGAATTGGTCATGTAGGCGTTGCTTAGTTGTTTGTGCCTTACATTGACAAGGATCATTTTCTGTCACTCCTCCAAGCAGAATTTTTTAACTGTGTTTATTAGAGGGGTTTTACTACAGTCCACTTTAACTTTCAACTGGACTTTGACTTGACCTTCAGTTCTTTCTTCTAAATCATTGCTCTATGGATCCGCTGGTTCATCTTTAACGTTGTTACAGATGCCTTCACTTTCTCCTCATGCTTCGTTTGTATGATAGGAATTCTTAGTTGACTTTAGTGTTTGGCTTTTGGAGCTGTGGCCAAACAACTCGACCTTTGACTCATTTGTCCAGGACACAATGTTCCAGAAGTCCTTTCCCACATGTAGACAAACTTCAGTTTTGTCTTGATGTTCTTTTTTTAAAACCAGAAGCTTCTTCCTTGCTGTTCTCCTGTGTAGAGTTTTAACAGTCGACTGTTGTCAAAGCTCCTTTCAAGTTACTCGATAACACCCCGAGGCTCTTGGAGTGAATTTGGTGGGACAAGCCCTATTATCAATCACCTGAAATCATGGCTTCCTTCTGAGACATTCTGGCAGATTTTTTGAGATCTTGGAAATCTTGGCATGATGGTACCATGGACTTCAATGCTTATGACAAAAACAAGACCACTTTATTGAGGTTTACATAATGTGTGTCCCTCCTCTTTATTAATGTTCTACTTATTGCACTTGTTGCATTTATTGCAAATCAGCACTATGAAGCATTTACTGTATGTTTTTCTAAATGTAAATGACACAGTCTCAGGCTACAGGCTCATATGAGGGGCAGGACCTTGGTGAACCAGGGTGGCACTGTGTTCTGAGCCTCCCTTTCCTGAATCCTTTTCCTTAGCCTTTTATTTGCTTATTTTACACACTATAACATATAGCTGGACCGTACAACAACTGCCGTTCCCAACACACACCTCAGCATGAAATAAAGATAATCGTTGCTTTATTGTTGTGTTGGTGAGCGGTTCAGGGTTATGTGCATTGTCATGTTAACAAGGAGTCTGGGTTAAACAATCAGATCAAAATCAGTATTGTGTGACAGAAAAATATGTCTGGGAATGGCGATCAGTCCCATTTTATAGAGTTTAATCATGTCTGAGTTCATGTTTTACGCTGGTAAAGTCATCATGTTCCACAGGACACAGAAACACCTCTAACCAACGGCAGGTTTTACTCCTAACCAAAGGCCAACAGCTTTTTTATCATTATTTCCAGGATATTTTCAGCTTGCCTCCTCCCTTCCTGCCTTACCAGACTCCCCGCCTACATATCCTGTCTTTAACTGCCTGTTAGCTATGATGCACATGTGCTTGTGTATTGTCACATACTCTTTCTTCAGCTGTGTGTCTTTAAGAAACACTAATGTTGAGATTATGATGGTGAATATATCACCAGTGGTATTGTCACCCACATGTCATTCCAAAGCTGTTTTTGTTTCTTTAAGTCACCAAATGTAATAAACATCTCAACACAAAATGAATCTGATGTAATGACTTCCAATGACATGAAGTGTATTCCTGCAGCTCCTGCTCCCGTCTCATCATTGACTCTCCAGAGCAACGGCAGTCAGCACTCTCTTAAAGCCGTCTGGATTCCTGCTGTTGGATACGTGGAGTCCTACCAGCTCTTTCTTTCACCCTCCATCTCTTCAGAACAGGACCTTACCCTTCCTCCAAACACAACTCAGTGGGTTTTTAGTGGCTTGATACCTGGAAAAGCTTATCAAGTGTTGGTCAAGACGAAGAGTGGAGAACTAACAGCTGAGACCATGATTACTGGAAGAACAGGCATGAATTGTCAAATCTTACATCTTTGTACCTTATTTACCCCAAAATGGTACATACTACCCAGATGTTAAAAGATAAAGATCTGTTAAAGATCTCTTGATCTGGAAAGCATCTGCTGGGTACAAACGTCTGGCAGACGTCTGTAAGATGTCAGCTTCACGTACATTCTAATTCATAAACATCTTAAAGACATCTAATAGACGTCTATTTGACATCTGATAGGAAACGTCCAATAGACGTATTGCAGATGAGCAAACTGCGTCTTGCAGATGTAAATGCAGACATCAAATAGATGTCTCCAAGATGTACGTGTGCTATCAGGGTAGTTCCTTAAAGATGGATATTAGTACTGTCAAAGTATATACAGTAGTCATCATTTGAAGTGGATCAAAACTTTTCATCAAAGTTGTCTTAAAACCAAATAATACCTGTTCTTGTCTTAGAACAAATTTGATTAACTTTTTTTGGATCCACTTCAAATGTTGACTACTATATTATTACCTGAAGTTGCCTTGTCAACTGATGGTTCATCAATATAAATAACCTGAGATGTGTCTTATTGAGTTGTTGTTGTGTCTGCTGCTCATCAGCTCCAGGATGGGCAGCTCATCTCAAGCTGGAGGCCCTTAATGAGAAGAGCCTGCGGCTGTCCTGGTCTCCTCCTGCTGGCGACTGGGATTTCTACCGCGTGCTGCTGTTCAATGGCTCGTCTGTGCTGATGAATCGAACGGTTGGCAGGAATCTCGTGGAGTTCAGCTTCACTAACTGGACTCTGATTCCAGGCCGTCTGTACAGAGCTGCTGTCAGCGTGGAGAGCGGATATCTGAGCTCCACCGCCGACTGCCACGGGAGACTAGGTGTGTTACTGTTCAGCTCAACTACTGCCGTTGAAATTTTAGAAACCACCACGGAATGGCCTTTATAAAACACAAAGCCCCTGCTCTTGTGAAAAATAACTGAGCTTAATTGTATTGTATGTGCACTGTTAAGGCCTTTCCACATTGAGCGCGATGCGAAAACGTGAGGCGAATCGCTGACGAATGGTGCTTTCACACCGAGCGCGAACCGAATGTTCGCCTTCTGGTAATGCCAAAAAAACAATCAGTGCTACCAACGATTCCACAGCAAAACAAACAGTGTTCCAACCAATCACCGTCAGGGGGTTGGTGTTGTGGACTTTCATACTGATGCAGGGATGTGAGGGAGGCAGAGCGAAAGTCCACAACACCAACCCCCTGAATTTATGGGGCAGGCAGCGAGCGGATCGTGAAGAAAGGTCAGCTGAATTTGACACTTTATGTTTCAGGCTTGAAATCGCTGATACAACCTTTAATAGAAATTATATTAAGAACATGTGAGAATAACCATCTGTTCTCAGATGTGATGATAACAAGAGCGCATCCTCTTCTCTTTTGTAATACTCTTCCTATGTGTTTGTTTACACTGGTTTTCGAAACAGCTCCACCACTCTTGTCCTTTTGTGCAACAGCAGCTGCTCTGGGCACAAGATGTAATGCTCAAATCTTATTGGACGGCCGTGTTTTCACTTTGCAAAACTGAAAAGATTCGTCGGACTAGTTGTTAAAAAAATATGCTTTTTTGGTGCGCGAATGTTCGCAGCCTATGTGGAAACATATATAGGAAATATGTGCGATATTCGTTTCGCTTTTTCGCACTCAGTGTGGAAAGGCCTTTAGTGTACCGCAAATCTTTCTAAAAAACTGTACTTGCAGATAATATAATACTAATAATGAAGGGTACTTTCTGTAAAGAGAATACACTTTCGTGACTATGATCCTTAACACACTTGAGCACATTTTTAAACAGTTCACTTTGTATTAATGTCAACTTAAAATGAGACTCACTGTCCTGCAAAGTTAAAGTCCAGCTGCTGGTGATTAAGTGATCCTAAAGAGCTGATTTAGCTGAGCTGGAGCTGAACTCTGCAGGACAGTAGCTCTTTTTGAGCAGAAGTCAAGTCCTCTGGATTAAACAGGGACAGAGAACATAAGAGGCAGAGTAAATTGATAGATACCATTGTCAGCTTTTCTGCACCTGTCCACCAGCTCCCCGGTCCGTTCAGAGGCTGAATGTCCGTCACAGTACCGAGACCTCGCTGAGCGCCGTGTGGAACCGTCCTGTCGGCGAGTGGGACAACTACACCGTCCTGCTGAAGGATGGAGACACGACTGTGGACACACGGATGTTAGCCCGTGATGTGCAGGAATGCAGTTTTACTAACCTGATGCCTGGACGCACCTATGCGATCACCGTGAGCACCAACAGTGGAGATCTGAGTAGTTCGGCCCACGTCACAGGAAGAACCAGTGAGTCCTTCAGATGTCCAGTGAAGTGCTGCTGTGATGGTGGAACTGCTGGAATGACTGGAGTGTTTTAATATTCATTTTAAAAAACAATGTCCTATAATGTGTGTTCATGTAGTTCCTGTGTGTGGTCAGTTCCCGCACAGGTCACACAGCTGTGGGTCAGCAATCAGGGCAGCACAGACGCTCTGCAGGTACGCTGGGACGGGGTGGCCGGCGAGGTGGATCTGTACCGCGTGCTCCTCATCCACGACAGCGTGGTCATGAAGAACGAAAGCGTGCCGCCCAACGTCACCTCCTACCACTTCCAGGGCCTGAGATCCGGCGCTCTGTACAGGACAGTGGTGACCACAGTGCACAGGGGCGATCTCTCACGCCAGATGGTGGCTGATGGACGCACAGGTAATATACACCAATAACAGAACATAAGGTGCATGTTATTTTAATACACACAGAAATGCAAGCATGTGTAACCCCTACACCCGGGTCCCACTCGCGCCCGCTCCGGCTATGCAGTGAAGCTGGCATGTATGCACACTGAAAGGAATAGTTCATCCAAAATGGCAATTAGCTAAACAGGTGTTTACCCTCAGGCCTTTCAAGATTAGGATGAGTTTGTTCCTTCATCAGATTTGTATAAATGTGTCATTCCGTCACTGTCTCATCAATGGATCCTCTGGAGTGAATGGGTGCCGTCAGAATAAGTCCAAACAGCTGAAAAAACATCACAATAATCCACAAGTAATCCACACCACTCCATTCCATCAGTTAACATCTTGAGAAGACAAAAGCTGAAACAAATCCATCAAGATGTCTTTAACAATAATCCATAATAGCGCTTCCTCCAGTGAAAAAGTCCATCTCCTATTGTCTCTCACATCAAGATCCAGCCACATATTTGTTTAGAGCTGTTTTGGCTTGTAAATGGTGCTTGATTTGTGCAGATTTCTCTCCTGATTCAGACCTGAACACTTTTTCACTAGTGGTGTTATTACGGATTATGGACTCGTATTTAAGCAACGGTTTGAAGTCAAATCATCTTAATGATGGTTTTTTTTCTTTCTTACATTAATTAATTGTCAATAACTTTTATCACCTGTTTGAACTTAAGTATTCTCAGAACTTTGTAGAGTATTTTTATTTTATTTTCCCATTAAAAAATGCTCAACGCTGTTGTTCTAAGATTAACATGCTGTTTAAAAACATGCAGTGGTTTGATCAGAATGGTTTCTTCATTTTGTTCTTGAAGTGTTCTTGAAGGATGACACAGGTACGCTGAACTTCACACACAGTCTTATCTGGAGTTGCAGGAATGCTCCTGGAATTTTCAGGAAGCCTTGAATATGTCAAGGTCATTTATGCGACTTCCTGCGGGGAATGTTGTTATGGAGGGAGGATGTTGTTCTTTTTTGAGCGAACAATCATGCTTTAACTCAACATTTTATTATTGTTAACATAGTAACAAGCAGCTTGTCCTCCGCGTCGCTCATCATAAATTTAAACGCTGATATCCTCAACATTATTGTAATATTGATAATGTTAAAAAATTTGAACATTTTCTGTAGCTGCTTAGAATACTTTTGACCAGTTTTGGGCCTCCTCTTCCCACAGATCTTTTTCAGTGTAGCAGTGTAGTTGTCTTGATAGAGTATCCGTCTTTAGGTTTTGCCACAGCATCTCAACAGGAATTGGGAAAATGTGGTGTGGTCCACACGTCTAGTCTCATCTACTTAATTTACTCCATGATTTGTTTGAGGTTTACAGAGGTGATGGTGTCTTGTGTTGATCAGTTCCAGCCGCGGTGAGAGACGTGACGGTGAGCAACAATGGGCGCATGGACTTCCTGAGCGTGTCCTGGAGAGCAGCTGAAGGAGACGTGGACAGTTACTCGGTCACTCTGAGAGACCAGGAGAGGACCGTTCATACCCTCACTGTGTCTAAGTTCAGTACAGAGTGTGTTTTTAAGTCTCTGGTGTCTGGACGTCTCTACAACATCTCCATCAGCACCCGCAGCGGAGAGTATGAAAACCACACCGTGGTTCAGGAGCGCACACGTAAGCACAGATTTGATAGCCTCTATCTGTTTCTGTGATGGAGATGTTTAGATTCAGCTGGTGTTCACATGGTCCTGTGATTCTCTGCTCTAGAACCTTCCACGGTGTTGAACCCTACAGCCACGCACATGGCTCGGGACAACCATCTGAAGGTGTACTGGAGGCACGCGGCTGGAGACTTCGACTACTATCATGTGTCCATCAAGCACAACAACATGTTCCACCAGAACAAGACGGTGCCCAAGACCCAGAATGAATGTGTGTTCAGTGGGCTGGTACCAGGCCGACTCTACACTGTCATTGTCAGTACATGGAGCGGGAAATATGAGTCTAGTGTCTCAACTCACGGAAGGACATGTGAGTGTGCTGCTTTACTTCGATAGCTCTGTTGTTCATTTTATTGTTCTGTGTAGCTACTATGATACTACTTTTATAGCTTGCTGATTTAGGTTGCTAAAATTTACAGATAATTTACTCACCCCGTTGTCATCCAAGATGTTTATGTCTTTATTTCTTCAGTCGTAAAGAAATAGCTTTTTAAGGAAAACATTTCAGGAATTTGAGTTTGAACTTCCAAAATGCAGTTTAAATGCAGCTTCAAAGGACTCTAAACAATCCCAGCCGAGGAAGAAGGGTCTCATCTAGCAAAACGATCAGTTATTTTCTAAAACAATGTACAATTTATACACTTTTTAACCACAAATGCTTGTCTTGTCTAGCTCTGCAATACGCATGTGTACTCTGTGCACTCCGGTTCATGACAGTTAGGGTATGTCGAAAAACTCTCATCTAATTTTCTCCTCCAACTTCAAAATCATCCTACATCGATGTTTTACCTTTTTTGTAAAGGGCGTTTGATCTTCTTTGGACGTTCACTTTGTAAACACTGGGTCGGTACTTCTGCAGCAATGTGGGACGATTTTGAAGTTGGAGGAGAAAATGAGATGGGAGTTTTTCGACATACCCTAACTGTTCTTGAACTGGAGTGCACAGAGTATGCATGCGTATTGCAGAGCTAGACAAGACCAGCATTTGAGGTTAAAAAGTATATTAATTGTAAATGTTTTTAAGAAATAATGATTGTTTCGCTAGATAAGACCCTTCTTCCTCGGCTGGGATCGTTTAGAGTCCTTTGAAGCTGCATTTAAACTGCAATTTGGAAGTTCAAACTCATGGACACCATAGAAGTACACTATATGGAGAGAAATCCTGAAATGTTTTTTTTTTATTTTTGTTCTGGAAGTGAACTAATCCTTTAACCTTAATAGTAGTTTACAGTATTAAATTTGATCTTGTGTGGCTTTTTCTCTGCTGTAGTTTACTATTATTATTATGTTCTTTCTTAGTGCCAGCAGGAGTGCGGAACCTGACGCTAACTGACAGCGGCACAGAGGACCTGCTGGTGACGTGGGTTTCTGCTCCTGGAGATGTGGATCATTATGAGGTTCAGCTGCTCTTTAATGACATGAAGGTGTTTCCACCTATCACTCTAACCAGCAGCACCAACAAATACCTGCTCTCTTCACTCACCCCTGGAAGACTCTACAAGATTGTGGTGTCCACCTATAGTGGACCAAACCTCAGTGTGCAGTTCATCAAAGGCAGAACAGGTACATTTCACTGTTGCATGTGGATATCTGAGAAATATAGGCCCAGTTTCACAGACAGGGCTTAGACCAAGGGTGCCCAACCCTGTTCCTGGAGATCTACCTTCCTGCAGAGTTCAGCTCCAACCCTGATCAAACACACCTAAACCAACTAATTAGGATCTGAAGGAGCACTTGATAATTACAGACAGGTGTGTTTGATCAGGGCTGGAACTAAACTCTGCAGGAAGGTAGATCTCAAGGAACAGGGTTGGCAGCCCTGGCTTAGACTAAACCAGGATTAGGCCATAGTTCAATTATGACATTTAAGTAGTTTTTTTTTAAACATGCCTTAGAAAAAAAACATTACTGTTGTGTATCTAAAGACAAAACAAAGGCACTGATATATTTTAAGATCTGTCAGTGCAGGTTTCTTTTAGTTGAAACAGCTCAGACTTACTTTAGTCTAGGACAGGGGCTCAACCCTGTTCCTGAAGATCTACCTTCTTGCAGAGTTCAGTTCCAACCCTGACCAAACACACCTGAACCAACTAATTAGGATCTGAAGGAGCACTTGATAATTACAGACAGGTGTGTTTGATCAGGGTTGGAACTAAACTCTGCAGGAAGGTAGATCTCCAGGAACAGGGTTGGGCACCCCTGGTCTAGGACTAGGCTTAAGCCTTGTTTGTGAAACTGGGGGATAGTGGTTTACCAGTTGAAAATTTAGATTTGTTAGTGTAGTTATCTCGCAATGTTTTGAAGGATCTGTTGTTTTCATTGTTTTTCAGTTCCCAGTAAAGTGAAGAACATTCATATCAGTAATGACGGTCAGAGCAGCAGTCTTAGAGTGAATTGGACACCTGGACAAGGCGACGTGGACCGCTACGCTGTGTCACTGTCCCAGATGGGCGGTCAGGCTGAGGAGAGATCAATCCCTAAACATGTGAATGAGATCAGTTTCCAGAATCTATTGCCAGGACAACAGTACATGATAACTGTCACATCAATCAGTGGATCTCTAATCAATAACAGCACAGCAACAGGACGAACAGGTAAAGTAACAAACTTTTTTAAAAAATCTATGTTTATAGAAGCACTAACATGGTCAAGATGGTGCATTACATGCCTGACAACATCATGGTAAAAGCAGTGTACTGCACAGCCTGGGGTGGCTTATTGCTTAAATGTAGCAGATTATTCTGTCAATAAACATGTTTGCTAAATTCAGACAGATCAACCTAAAGCAATCATCGGTTGCTCTATTACTTTGCAGTTCCCTCCTCCGTGACCTCTCTACAGGTGGAGAACCAGCGCAGCACGTCCAGTCTGCTGGTGTCATGGCAGGCGGGTCGAGGCGTGTATGACAACTATCGGCTGCAGTTGCTAGATGAGCGAGGATCTCTGGTGTCTAATAGCTCACAAACTGCAGAAGCCAGCCAGCATTACTTCAGTCAGCTCACTCCGGGAAAAAAATATAGCGTTGTGATGCAAACCATCAGCGGAGGCATCAGCAGCAAAGCTGTCATTACTGAGAGCAGAACCTGTGTGTAGATGATATCTTTTTCTCAGTTTTAACATGTGATAATACAGCAGATGAGCTGAACTGTTACAGTGACTGATAATGTGTTTGTTTTAGGTCCAGCGACTGTCAATAACCTGTCCGTCGTAAGCAACACAACCACAAGCCTGTCGTTCCACTGGGCTCTGCCAGACGGGGAGTTTGATGGATTTGATGTTTTCCTGTATACTGGAGATGAAAGCTTGCATATTGCGAATCAGAAAACAGGAATGGTGAACATGCAGGATTGTTCTTTCCAAAACCTTCGACCTGGGACGCTTTACAAGGTGGTTGTTCTGACCCACAGCGGAGATCAGACCAATGACACGTTCGTCTGGGCCCGGACAGGTGAACAACACACACCAGTTTGCCAGTAACCAAGATGTACTTTTTTGATTTTAGTTATGACACAGTTCAATGTCAGGCCCATTTACAGCAGTTTAACAGCAAACACAATCACATCACAGTTTTACTCATGAAGGTAAAGTCAATAAATGTAGTAAATATCAATCGATACCTCTGTGTTTTCCGTAGTTCCTGCAGCTGTGACGTTCTTGCGTGCTGACAGTAGAAGGAGCTCTGAGAGTCTGTGGTTGAGCTGGAAACAGGCTGGGGGTGAAGTAAGCAGCTACACCCTCCTGATCTACAACCCTGATGGGACTCAGCAAGCAGAGCAGAGTTTGGGCCCGGAGAGCAGAAGTCACATGTTTCAAAGTCTGGTGGCTGGACGGCTTTATCAGGCTGTCGTCCTTACACATAGTGGAGATCTCTCCAATATGGCCACTACTACCGGCAGGACAGGTAAGTTCATCCTGTAAATTGTGAGAACATTTATATGACAACATGAACTTGATGTGTTGAACAGATCTCAAAAGACCTTGGGTCACAGTTTTCCTTCATTTTAACTTTAGAATCAGGATTAAACTGCAGTACTGATTTTAATTGTTGGACTCTTTTATGCAATGTCTATGGTGTATTGTAGACCCTAGGCCACCGGTCTCATTCTCCTTTGGAGAGATCACTAACACATCACTGGAAATCACCTGGAGCTCTCCAGAAAACACTGATTATAATGACTTCGACCTTCAGTGGAACCCCAGGGACCATCTGTCCGTCTTCAACCCCTACCACAGCCCCACATCTGGAAACCGTATTCTTAAAGGCATGTACCCTGGCCGCCAGTACAACATCAGCCTTCGTACGGTCAGCGGTGCTGGAACCTACAACCCTACCTACAGCTTTCCAGTCTACAGGAGCATCAGGACAAGTCAGTGGAGCACCAAACACACTATAAGATTCAGTTTATCAGTCATCCTTACAGAAAACAGCTTTTCCAAACCAGGCTTTTTAATCATTTCACCAGTAAGGCCACACCAGAGAGACTACTGGTCACCAGAACCATCTCAGTTTGGACAAGATCAGCAGATATGTCTCTCCAGAGACTTGCATAAGGATGACAAGTATCTGTTGAAGGGGTTCTCAACTCTGGCCTCGAGAGCCACTTTTCTGCAGAGTTTAGTTCCAACCTTGACCAAACTCACCTGCTTGTAGCTTTCTAGTAAAGACCCTGAAAACCTAGATGAACTTGTTCAAGTGTGTTAGATTAGGGTTGGAGCTAAACTCTGCAGCAAAATGGATCCTGAGGGCCAGAGTTGAGAACCACACTAATAAACCGCTTAACTACAATCACATATGGCATTATCTGTGTTTGTGTTTTTTCCGGTCTTTAGAGCCTGAGCGTGTTCAGAGTCTGCACTGCCGTCCTCAGAACTCAACAGCCATTTCCTGTTCCTGGAGTCCTCCAGAAGCTGACTTTGACTCGTACACTATTGAGTGCTTGAGAAAGGACTCTAAGAAGATGGTGTACTCACAGCGCACAGTCAAAGAGAACACCGTCTATCTGATCAAAGAGCTGGAGCCTCATAAGCACTACATGGTCTCTGTCAAAGTCATCTCTGACAGCATGACCAGTGAGGCGGTCATGGAAAATGTGGTCACGATGATAGACCGTGAGTCAGGCCTTTTTGTTTGATCGAAATCATCGGATTACTTTCTGATGGTATCCTTTACTGAATAGTTCATGTCTTCTCAGGTCCACCCCTGCCCTCGACTCGCGTCGATGAGAATACAGTTCAGGTTACCAAGTCAACTATATTCTTCCAGTTCAACTGCAGCTGGTTCAGTGATATCAACGGTGCTGTGAAATTCTTCACCGTCGTCGTAACTGAATCCGATGGTGGGAAGATATTTTTTCCTGTTTTTTAATTGCTATGTTTGTGTTTATACAAAGTAATGCAATGATCGCTGTCTTTGGTTGGATTTAGACATTGAAAACCAGCAGCCTTACCAGCATCATCCTCTTCCCTCATACCTGGACTACAGATCCAACAGCTCTGTCAACGCTTATCAGACCAATTTCTTCCCAAGCCACTGTGACGAGAGCCAGAGCACAATACAGGAGTTTGAGATTCATCTGGGGTCAGGCATGGAGAGTCTGGGAGGACGATGTGATCAGAAACCATCAGCTGATGCATCTCAGGCGGTCTTCTGTGATGGGCCACTGAAACCCAAGACAGCATACAGGTGATGAATCTGACACTAGCTTCAGACAATAGCCTGTGCTGTTTGTTACTAACAGAGTGACTGATGTATCCAAAACTTAAGGGGACGTCCTTAATTTCACATTTAGCCCTTGAGCACATATGATTCTTGGATGCTCAAATCCGCACTCATGCCATTAATAACAATTATTAATGTTGTACTAATATTTGAGTCTGTGCTCAGGTGATTGTTGGTGATCTCTTCAAGTTTTTGTCTTGTGATTCTCAGACTCAGCATTCGTGCGTTTACAAAACTTTTTGATGAGGATCATGATGATTTTCTCTCTCCACTGTTTACTGATACATACCTGTCCAAGCCCTTCGTGACAGAAGCAGGTATTACACGTAGCTTGACCATATTGAAAGGTGATTGGTAAGATGCGCTTGTTAATGGTTCATATTTGTGTGTTCAGAGCCATTGAGTGGAGTCATCGAAGGGGTCAGTGCTGGACTCTTCCTCATCGCCACCATGGTGGGATTAATAGTACTGCTCATCTGCAGACAGAAAGTCCACAAAATGTGAGTCCTGCTTTACATTTTGCACTTTGCTAGTCCTCAAAAGTCATTATTTAGTACATGGGTTTGTGTTCAGATTTTTACTACACAATTATCTTGAACAAGATAATTTACAATACCATTGTTATCACAGTACCTATGTAAAAAAAAATAGTGCTATCAGTAAAATTCATCAACATTAACTGCCACCTACTTTGTTGGAGTGTCAACCAGTTATTGATGCTGGATTAATTACAATATTTTTGAACGCTTAGTATTAACCCTGCTAATAATACAGCTAAATCCTGGGTTGGCTGGTATTAGCTGGTTTAAGCTGGAAGTAGCTGGTTTTAGCTGGTCAAAGTGGCCAAAACCCCTCTAAAGCAGCCTAAAACCAGCCTGCTGGCCAGCTATGACCAGCTAAAACCAACCAACCAGCCTAGGCTGGGAATACAGTATCAATATTTTATTGTTTAAACATCATATTTATTTACATCAATATAGGCATATTTACACCCTGAGTTTGTGATGGTGACAGTCCATGATGATGGGTTAGTTAGTGACAGGTTAGCCAGGAAAAATTAATAGTGATTGATTAATGCTGACAGATATGTTGAGGTTTGTGGTGTTTTTGGCATGATGCATCAGTGATTATATGCTTGCAATGATGGGCTTATGATGATCAATTTGAGTTAAAGCAGATGGGTTTGTGATAATGGTTTAAAGCAGGGGTTCTCAACTCTGGTCCACCAGGTCCCCTTCCTAGTGTAGAAACTTTCTAGTAGAGTAACTTTCTTGTGATCCTGAAGATCTCGATTAGCTTGTTCAGGTGTTTTTGATTAGGGTTGGACCTAAACGTTCTATTCGGAAGGGCTCATCCCTATGCCCTTATCCCTTCAAAGGGTTGACCCTCTAGAGTAAGAGCTTCGAAGGGTTAAAAGGTGTAGGGGACCAAACAACTATCATCCAGTGACCACATGGAGGCGCTGTCATCATGCAAAGAATCTGCGCAAAGGATCATGGGGGCCCAAAGTGTCCATCAGTCGTACCCTTTTGAAATCCTTCATTCCAAAGGGCCCTTTGAAGTGACTAGTTTTGAGCACTTTGGTTTGGAAGGACAGTGCAATATGGCAGCCATGATTGTTTTTACTCCAAAGTGCCCTTTAGAGGGTGATATATCCCATTTGAAACGCACTGCAGAGCTGAGAAACCCTGGTTTAGATCAGATACTGTAGATGACAGGTATCAGGCAGCCATTAGTTAGTGGTTTTTGTCTTTTCCAGGAGTGCACAAGAGCCTGTGGTCAGAATGAGTTTGAGAAGAGAAAGACAACCCTCAGGAAGTCACGTCATTGTTAGAGGGTAAGAGTGACTGCATTTATATTATCATTATTACAGGTTATAAGGGCAGTTAAATAGCATCGTAAATTCTTATTACAATGTTATTTTCTCCTATGTTTCAGGAACCGTCGTGTCTCAAGGTACTGTACTATATCTCACAGAAAGATATTTTGTGATATTTTTAGTATACTGTATGTTCTTTGAATGAACTCCTTGATTTTGATTTTTCCCAATATGTCTTTTCTAAATACAGTCCCATCAGCATCACAAATTTTGAGTTACACTTAGCTAAACTTCGAGCAGACTCCAACTACCTCCTTTCTGAGGAATATGAGGTAAAATACATCCTCCATATTATATAATATGATATTTAGAAAAATTCATTTTTCAGAATGAATGCATTAATCCTTTGTTCTGCTTTCAGGACCTGAAGGATGTTGGTCGTAACCAACCTCAAGATGCAGCGTTACTGCCTGAAAACAGAGGCAAAAATCGCTACAACAATATACTGCCTTGTACGTCCATGCAAATCAAGAGTTTTTTGTTCAAATATCTAATGCTATTCTAATATAATTAAATTTTGATGTGTTCTTTGAACAGATGATTCTACACGGGTGAAGCTGTCCTACGTTGATGATGACTCCTGCTCGGATTATATTAATGCCAGCTATATTCCTGTAAGATTTTTAGCCATGGAAGTACACTAATGACAAGTCAAAAGTCAAAATTAATGTGCATGCATTTCATGAGACTATAGTTTAACATGTTGGGTATTTAAGTAATACATATTTCAATTAAAAGCATTTGACACATGATTTCATCAAAAATATGGTACATAGTGTTAGATAAAGTTCTTACAAGTAAAATGCTATTTGTATTAAATGTAAAATATCTGAGAAGTGGTGGGCAAAAATATACTGCAAGTGCAAGTTTCTGTCCTAAAGCTGTAATGGTTTCTTTTCAAGGGCAATAACTTCAGACGGGAGTATATAGCGACTCAGGGTCCTTTACCTGGCACTAAAGACGATTTCTGGAAGATGGTCTGGGAACAAAATGTGCACAACATAGTCATGGTGACACAATGTGTTGAGAAAGGAAGGGTATGTCCATAGGATCACACGTGACCTTTCTGCGCATGAGGTTCTTTTGGCATCAACGAATTTGTGTTTGACTCTCTTATTTAGGTGAAGTGTGACCATTACTGGCCATTTGATCAGGAGCCGCTGTACTATGGGGATCTGGTCGTCCAGATGCAGTCAGAGTCTGTGCTGCCCGAGTGGACCATCCGAGAGTTCAAGATCTGCAATGTGGGTATAATGTGTCTGTTCCTCGCAGATGAGTTCTAATAGGAATGCACTAATGAGTTGTGCTGGATGCCTGTACAGGAGGAGCAGCTGAGCTATTCCAGAGTCGTGCGTCAGTTTCACTACACCGTGTGGCCGGATCACGGCGTTCCAGAGATCACACAGTCGCTCATTCAGTTCGTGCGGACTGTGAGAGACTACATCAACCGGACGCCCTTCTCAGGAGCCACTGTAGTGCACTGCAGGTGGACAGTCCAGTCATTATTACAGCTTTGTGTTAGTTGTCCATCCCTGACTTAGGCACTGTCCCAAATGCTTGCAAATTTCTGTCTGTCTGAAAAGTAACTGACAAACTTAATTTATACTAAGCGAAGCCGTATATTCTGGCCGAGGAGATCTAGAGAACTTCAGCAAATCTAGTACGAGTATTAATCTCTGTGCACATTTCTGATGTCTGGCAGTGCTGGAGTGGGCCGCACCGGAACCTTTATCGCTTTAGACAGAGTCCTTCAGCAGCTGGACACTAGAGAGACGGTGGACATCTACAGTGTTGTGTTTGATCTGAGGCTTCATCGCACACACATGGTGCAGACAGAGGTAAGCACTCGTCTGTAAAACACACTACTGCTTTGAAAGAAACAAAGAGAATACACACGTATATGAAATGAAATATGTTTGTCATGTGTGTTGCATTAGTGCCAGTACTCGTACCTCTATCAGTGTGTGCGAGACGTGCTCCGTGCCAGAAAACTGCGCAGTGAACAGGAAAACCTCTTGTATCCCATCTATGAAAATGTGCACCCGGATTACCACAGAGGTGAGTGTGCTCCTCATGTCTGTCTGTTCAGTCTTGTCATGTATATCTTACATCTAATTTATTTTTTATTTTTTTTGTATTTCTACTTATAGATGTGGTCTACTCCAAACGCTGATGTGCAGGTGGATAAAAAAAAGAGGCTGAACACTTTAATGTCAAACACATATGTAAAAATTTATTTGAAAATGAATTTAAGGTAATATGCTATGTGTATGCCTAGATGTAACAGAATTATATCATGTACATATATTATTCAGTATTAATTCAGAGTTTATGTTAATTCTTGCATAATATAATGTGCATCACTAATTGAATGTTGTAGCTTATTTTATTATTTTTAATAAAAATATTACAAAATTAAAAATATTAGCTGTTTTTCCTGTAGGTGCAAGCGTTATACAGTCAAGTCAAACCAAGTCACCTTTATTTCTATAGAGCTTTATGCAAGATGCAAGCAAAAGCAGCTCTGCAGAAGATGATAGTGCCGTCGTCCATTCTAATTCAGTTCAGGTTTTGTCCTCATCCGATGGTGTCAGTAAAGTTCATGGAAAAATTACTGAAAGTTAAGCATCTTTCAGACGCCAATTAAGCAAGCCAGTGTTGAGTTCAGTGTTGGTTCAGTTCAGATCAATCTGAAAGGAGTTCAGTTCAGCTCATTTCTCCCTTCACTTGACGCATCAGAAAAAGTCAGAACAGATTCAAGAATTCTCTCAAGATTTTAACCTTTATCATCTGAATTGGGCACAAGGTCACAGGACCTTCAGTAATAAATGGTGCAAAGACTGTATTCTTGACTTTCAAAGAAGCACAACCTTTAACGTGATCAGACATTGCAGTCTCAGTCATTATTACATGACTAATAAGGTTATATAACTTTTTTGACTGAATTTCTATCTTGCAGCCAAAACAGGACGCTTATTTTCCAATGATGAAACAATAATTGCATATTAATTTTTTTTTTTTTTTTTTTTTACAATACCAGGTCTCTCTAATTTTGAAGAATGTTTGTTCAAATTTCTTTGAGGCAATCCTATTTTCACTCAAGTTACCATAATGACTACCTGACCTCTGCCTTCTCTGTGTATCTCTGTATGCCTTCATCCTTTGCAAAGGAACAGTTTTGATTGTCACAAAAATTTCTCAAAATGATGAACATCAGAAGTAATACACCAATGATCAAAATGCGAAACAAGTTCTCTTACCATATCAGAATGTGTTTGGCAGTCACCCTTTCTCCAGGTCCTAAAATGAGCTTTTTTCTTATGATAATTAATCTCTACTGTCCTTCATCATACATGCTGCATATGTCTCCTGTGCTTTACCTGTGATCACAGTTTGAAGCATAATAATTCAGACAGCATCTGGATAATTCTCTTCTTTAGCTATGTTCTCCAATAAAGAGAAAAATATTAGGGTCATGTTCATTTAATTTAGTGAGCAGTCTTAAATTACAGACAAACTTAAACCCTACTCACTAATCCCCGAGAACATTTGAATCTCCTTTACCAATTTCAAACCACACACATTGAGTGTTAAGTAGATATTGCAAACAATCCAATAAGGAGTTTGTAACATCAGATGGCAAAGGCTTTGTAGAAAGTACCAGTGTGGGAGTATTTTACTGAAGTCTTGCTGTACTATCTGTGAGAATGTAATCAAGGCTGGAGGGCCAGTATAGTCAGCAGGTGTTGAAATGCTTCATCTGGAAGAGTTAGAACTACCTTTTAGATTAGTACCCCTCATTGTTCCCTCAGAGACCTCGGTGGACCAACCTGGTAAAACATCAAATCCACCTTCTTGATCCGACAACACCTCACTCAGTTCATGGGAGGCTGGTGGCACCCCTGAGAGCAGCGATTGAGAGGATGCTGGAATTGGGTGTTATACCGTAGAACCCTCCGAGTAAATTGAGCAGCCCAATTGTGATTGTCTTTAAAAAAGATGACACCCTGCACATCTGCATTGACTTCAGGAAACTGAATGCCCAGTCAATGTTTGACACTTTGACAATCTTGTAGAGAGAATTGACCAAACCAAGTATATTATGACCTTAAATCTCTGCAAAGGATTAAAGGCAGGTACTCCTGGAGAAGGTGTCCTGACCATATAAAGGGTGCTGCCCCTGCTGGGGTTGTGTAAGTTCACAGTCCTACCTCCCTTCGGGCTGCATGGGGCACCTGCAGCTTTCCAACGAAGCGGTGACAGATGATTGGCAGTGTACCTGGGTGACATCATCACCCTCTGTGCAACCTGGGAGGACCATCTGCAACAACTGAGAGGCAGACCCTGCAAAAGATCCAAGAGAAAAGTGTGAGTGGGCCAAGTCTGAGACAAACTACCCTGGGAACCTCCTGGGAGACGGAGAGCCGGAACCTCAAGTGGACCAGGTAGAAGCTGTTCGATGCACCCCAAGACCAAAGAGAAACAAGGAGGTCTGATCCTTTTGTACCACTGGTGGGGTGGTACTGACGCTTTATTCCCAACTTCTCAATACTCTACAGTAGAGAAGGAATGCCTGGTGATCAAGAGTGCCTTAGAGAGCCTCAGATACTACCTGTGGAGTTTACTTCTAGAGACTGATCACAGAGCCCTGATGTAGATCCACACTATGAAAGAGCACAATTCTCGGGTGACCAGATGTTTCTCTCTGTGCAGCCTTACCAGTTCAAGGTCAGACAACAGCCTTGACCCCAGAATATAACAGTTGACTACCTTTCTCGGTACCTGGGAAGTTTGTGGCCTGTCCCAGTTGGTTAAGGCAGTGCTTACACACACACACACACACACACACACCACACCACACACCACTCTTTGTTGTTGTTTTTCTTTGTGCAAACTCAGTTCATGCACTTTATCAAATGTATATTTTAAAAATCCTCACTTGACAGCTGCTGTTAAATTGGGGATGACCAGGGTCCTCCTTTATAAAACGTGTGTACGCAGCGATTTTAAATTTGCATGTACATATGCTAAAATCAATGACAACATTCAGATTTATAAGAAAAAAAAAAACTGTGAAAAAAATGCTTAATGCCACGGTAGGTTCTAGTTTTGAAGATAGTACATAATCGTTAAAATTTGCCTGTAGGTACACAGAGTTTTGATAATATTTGTGTCATATGTGAGAAAAGAATTGATCTTTCTCCTCTCTGTAACATCCTCCTCTCTGTTCATCTCCTTCTACCTAGTCAGCTCTTCTTCTCTCTTATTGGACCCCTTTCTTGACCCACTCCACCACCTTTTAGACTTACACCCCCCCCCCCCCCCCCCACACACACACACACTTTTCATGTTCATTTTATTTAGTGGGCAGTCTTAAATTACAGACAAACTTAAACCCTGCTCACTATTTTTTTTTTTTTTTTTTTTTTTTGCATATTCTTTCTTCCTCTTTATATACTTTCCCTTTTATCATTAGGAAAACTGCATCTTGTGGTGTGTGTTTGTTGTGTTTGGACAAATTGTAAAGAAATGTTTGTGATTTGTATTATGAACACATTTGTAATGTGTATGAAATTAATAAAAACCTACAATTTGTTTAGGAAAGTTACAAAGTGTTCCATGTGTAAAAGGGGCACATGGAACAAGGCTTTAAATAGGGCTGTGCTCAAAATATCAATATAGCAATATATCATGACGCATTCCTTGCTGATACGCGTATCGATACTGTGCTTGCAGCAAATGCCGTGACCCAGTTTTGAAAAAGAAACAGAACAAAAAAAGACATTTTAAGTCTAAAAGTTATATTAATACTTTCTTTGCACCTATTTTTAAATGAATCATTCTGGGATCAGAAAAATTGTCCTAAGTTGCATTTTTTGAGTTCTTTAAAACATAATTCTATTCTAATATTGTTCTGAATTTATTAAAAGCCATTTTACCAGTGTTGGGATTATTTTTAAGGCACTCTACATTTTTAAAGTGAATACTGAGGATAATAGTTTAAAGTATAAATAGTTTTTAGTCAAATAACAAAAAAAAGACCAGACCCCTCGACACCTGTAAAATGTTTCTCTCTCACTCAGTAGTTTGTTTGGGCAGGCCTTCACAAAAGGGCCATTCATTACAAAATAAATAAATAAATCCTTGACAAAAGGGCACTTTGGCCATCAAAGGGCAAAGGGGCAGGTGCTCAAGTTGTTATGTGTGTAGTTTTTTTTTTTTTTTCTGTAATGATTTGTCTCCCTCCAGAGGTCGGAAGTGTTTTCTGCCTTTGTGTTGTTTTGTGGATTGTCCGAATGGGCCTATAAGTAGTCTCGTTGCCAGATTTAGGGATTTTCAGCAGCAGTCCAGTTGTGCTCCCGTTTGTTTTGATTTCTGTTTACCCAACTATTTAACTCCTCACCTTATGTTATGTTTTTGCTTTGAAATAAATTCCCCTATTGAACCGAGCCCTTTAATGTTAGCCCCCTTGTATGTTGTGGCTGTGACCATAACCAGAGGTGGGTAGAGTACCCAAAATCTGTACTCAAGTAAAAGTACAAGTACTTATGGAAATATTTACTCAAGTAAGAGTAAAAGTAACAATCTTAATAGTTACTTGAGTAAGAGTAAAAAAGTATCCGATGGAAAAAGTACTCAAGTAGCTAGTTACTAGTTACTTCTGATCTGATTGATGTGAAGCGAAGACCCTGAATTTCAAACTGTTTGGAAAGCTTCCGCACACCTCTCCTTGAAAACATAGGCTGAAGTAAGGGGTTTATATATAGGGCTCGCAAAATCTCTGGTAGCCCTTCGGGCAGGTACTCTTCAGATTTTGGTAGCCCGAAAATTAATTTAACTAGCCCAAATAAAAAAAAGACCTTTTTTAAAATATAGAACATCAGATAGGAGTCTAATCAAAAACATTTTTAATACACAAATATAAACAAATATCAAGGAAGTAATTTTATTCCATTATATTTATTTCATTTAGTGTATCTGCAGAATATTTTTTAATATTAATTTAAAGCAATTCACGACCCTTTTTAAGATCTGCAAAAGTAAAATTGGACTGGACAATGTAAAGTAGAATATTAAGCCATAAAATGGCATGATTTAAAATTCAGATGCAGTTTCACACAAAAACAAAATATGTTACACTATGGCATTTCATCCTTTATAACATTAAAAGGGATAAATTGAGTATATAATTTATTATATGTATTTAAATAATAAATATTACTGTGTTTGGATTTTTAGAAGGCACCTTAACTTTTTACATTTACAATTCCGTGTTTGCTGCATAAAAACATGGGTCGATAATTGCAATCATTTGACCATAAACAGCTGAAAAAAATGTATTGGAAATGAAAAATTAATTATCTGTCACGAGGGGGCGCTTTAGGAGCGCTGAAATATTACGGTTTCCATAGTAACAGCTGTACACACAGCAGTATTAACGCAGTTTTATCAGACATGAAATGAAATCTCAGTAACGGAGGAACGCCATCAAATGTAGCGAAGTAAAAGTAAATTTGTTTCACTATAAATGTATTTGAGTAAGAGTAAAAGTACCTATCTTTAAATATACTCTAAAAGTACTAGTTACCCCAAAAATTTACTCAAGTAAATGTAACGAAGTAAATGTAATTCGTTACTACCCACCATAACACTTGTGCTTAAAGTCGCTGGTAAGATAATGTTTCAACCTGCTGGATGGAAGACATCCCTTCCTTTCCACCTAATGGCAGTGTGATGTATCCTGATCAATATCACACCATGTTCATTGACATAGGCCAGAGGGCCAGATAGAACTGATCCCTCGACTGAGCCTGATTTCTCCCTTTTTTTAAAAAAAAAAACATCTTATTTCTGTCACTTGATGAAGTTTGGGTTCTTTGCCATTGTTGCTTTTGGCTTAGTTGGGGTCTGAAAGAGACTACTGGATGAGAGAAAAATGATGAAAGACTTTTGGTATAGATGAGAAACTGCTGGAAAGTCCTTAACTCTTTTCCCAGCAGTTTTGCCAACCACTGCCAGCGTTTTTGATTATGTCAAGGTCAGTTCAATTCAAGTTTCCAAGGCCCCCAGAAATCAGTTCTCCTTCAGAAGATGTGCAATAGCGCCCCCTACCTTCACAGTAAAAACACAAAAAGCCCGAAAATTCAGTCAACGGCATGGAAGCATTGTCTCATAAATGATAGAAAGTTCCCACAATGGTGGAGAAAGTGGATGGAGAGTATTTTGAAATAAAAATGCCATATCCAGATTACATGTACATTCAGTATTTAAAACCAAAACTTTTTTAAAGATAGTTATTCAACTGATAACATCATCATACAGACTTCTTGTTTACAAAATGAGGTCTTCTCAGTTTGTGACAAGATTTGGGGACTCACTGAAATCATGGTGGAGCCAAACTTGGGTGCATTTCCAAGACAACGACAAAAATCACTGATTAACCACCATAGTGCAAAAACGGTTGCATCTCAGTCATTTAAACCACACTGGTTCATCAATATAGGGCCACTGTTCATGATGTCACACGAATGTGGTGGAGTAATAACTCGAACTTGCTAACTGATTGATTCAAGATCTCAAAGATGCTGCTGTATTAAACATGGTACCTGATGGCTAATTTATGATGTGCGATGGCTTGAGATCTTAGTGGGCATGGGCTCCAAATCATTCTCCTCCAATCCGCAACTTCACTCAGTTGAAGTTCCAGTTCAACAAAGTCACAAAATGCCCAGCAAGGACCACCAATAGTGATTTAGAGAAGATTTAGTAGAGATTTTAGTGGTTCTTGATAAAAAAAAGAGAGATTGTTTCACATGCTGGACCCAAAAACTCATGGGTGTGGTCTTCAAGGGATGGATCCCCCTGGGTGAGGAGCGGGTGAGGATTCTCGATGGGCAGGGCCTTAATTTAGTTATTTGTTGTCTTTCTACTAAATGTTTAGGTTCGTACCATTCTCCTGTGGTTTTTAAGGACCAAATTGGCATATTAGAATGATTTGCCATCACAGGAATAAATAATATTTTAAAATATATTACAATAGACGAAAGAAAAGAAAGTGTTGAAATGATAATAGAGATCAGAATTAAGATGCAAATATGAGTGTTTTGAAGAGATCACACCAGAATTCTTCAACTGAGCAACTGTTAAATCAACCACAGAAGTAAATAAATAAATATATAAACAAACATTGGCATTACTTCCTAAATGTTGATCTGCGCTGCTAACTGGGGTCAACTCAAGTGCTCATACATATTTCTAGAAGATTGAAAGAAGATTCTTGGAGATTGAAAGACAAACAGATTGATTTAATCGCAGCTAAAACAAAGAAACATGAACTTGGTCTCACAGGTTCAGCTGAAATCCAGTATGATTTACAAATATAATCTGTAAACAAAAAAATAATGTTTTATAGCACTTGCAATGGAATAATGAGGGTATGCATTGAGGATATTTTGGGTAGATGTCCCTCCGCATGGACAGTAAATCATCATGACAGCTTTTTTATCTAAGAGTCTGTAAACAGGACTTGTTGAAATGTTTCAAACTCTAACATAGGATGTGATGTCCTTCCCACGGTCTGTTATATCCAGGTCAGATCTCTGAGGGGTTCAGCCACTCAAGAGAACAGCCATGATAATTACAGCATCCAAACATCACACAGTTCGAATTAATAACACTTTTCAATGTCAGATGTGTTTGGATAGACAGACAGACAGACAGATAGACAGATAGATAGATAGATAGATAGATAGATAGATAGATAGATAGATAGATAGATAGATAGATAGATAGATGCGCGCGCTCTCTGGAGGGAGGCTGTTACTCCGCGCGCTTTCTTAAGAATCGTGTGAAGAGCGCGCGCTCCAGTGATGTCTCCTCGCGCGGACCCGCTTCACCAGTAGACTGTTAACGGGAGTTCAGGACCGTTTTATTCTTCTTGTCTGAGGTACTGTTGTAAATCACATTTTATGCAAATACGCTTATCTTTATAAACTACAGATTCCATATAAACTTATGCACGTACAAAAAAATACGATATTGCAGTTCGGTTATAACAGGACTACTTTTACCTTACGAAATTTGCATCAGTTCGGCTTCTTTAAAGTTATTTTGTTTGATAATATAATGTCTGATAATATTTTTGTAATATGTTTTTGTGAATGAATGTGAAGGCATAACATTTGCGAACATATACAAAGTATTTTCTTAATCTTTGCTCGAAACTGAATATTTGTGTGTTACAGAGCTTTTAGACGGAATATATTATTCGCCGGTTTTGTGTCATTGTAAAGGATATAAATGAAAAGTGCTATTATTAAATTGTGATGTGACAGGAGAGAATGAAAGGACACTGCACTTTGAAAGATGGAAATGGAAAGGTGAAAAGCTTTCTACAAATACTAAGCCATTACTTATCCTTGTGAAAAAGAAGTGTGCATAATTGTATTAAATGTGCACTTGTTGTGTGCCTTAAAATTGTAAAGGGCTCTTTTAAAAATGTGGTGCTTGCAGATAATATAATATTAATGAAGTAGTCCTGCTTGACTGTTTCTTAACACACTTAGGTAGACTTCAAAAAAGTGTGCATTGTAACATTAAAGCATATTTTACATGCATCATTGATTCAAAAGCTTTTGTTGTTTTTTAAATAAGTATACATACATTGATGTATGACTAACATAATGAAGCACATCAAAAAAGTTCTTCATATCTGAAAACTATCATTTCAGTGGTAGTTTGTTTGATAATTACAGTATATTTTAGTTTACCATAAATGCTATGTACATTCTGCATTAATTTTATTGCAATTAACATCTAATTAAGTATGAAAATAGAAATACATTACATTTAGTTTGCAAATAGGTTTTCTATGCATGTATATTATTTTTGGAAGTACTCTTTTAAAAAGTAAACCAAAATGTACTCGTTTTTCACAGGGGCCATTTTTTCTTAATAGTTACAATTATAAAGCATCATGTTCTGTAACATATGTAAAAGCAAAATGTGAACATAAAAATGCATGACAGTGTGTAGTGTGAATGTTTTATAGATTGCAATCAGCTATTTAAACATAAATAAATAAAATAAAATAAATAAATAAAAAGTTATCGTAATGTATTTATATGGACTTATAGTATGTTAACTGATTCCACAAATTATTGCAAACTGTATGATTGCTGCTCTTTTAAATAAAATCATGCAAAACCATTCTAAAAATACATTTTCACTCAAGTTTGAACGTGATCTATGTGATTTAATTTGATCTCACTTTTCAATATAAAATCCCTGCCATCTCTTAAGCGTATTTCAGACAAAGTCAAAGCCATCTTGTTCCTGTGTATTGAAAGCTCAGACAATACATTCATTTAAGACAGAATGTTAACTATAAATACGTTTCTCAGATGGACTGAGATCTGAGGTTTGACTGATTCACTTAGGGATGTTTGTGGTCAGCGTCTCACTGGAAAATGATTAGCCTCAATGCTCTTGTGGATACTTTTCCTCTAGGATTTTTCTGTGCTTGGCTTGTTTTTTCTCCATCCTAAGTTTTCTAGTTCTTACTGCAGAAAATCATCCCCAAGCATGATGCAGCTGCTGGCACTATAGCCTCAGATGTGTCATTTTAAAGGTTATTAAATATATATACCAGAGGTGGGACCAAGTCATTGTTTTGCAAGTCACAAGTAAGTCTCAAGTCTTTGCATTCAAGTCCCGAGTCAAGACGGCCAAATTAGTGTCTCTGTATTAATTACTACAGTAAATTTAAAGTCAATACTAGTCTATAGCAGGTGTAATTATAAAATATGTAATATTTAGGGGTGTTTCATTGAGGAATTAATCATTGTTGGTGAACAAATATAGGCCTAATTGAATAAATAATTTATTTTAAGTCCACTGTTTCATTTGTTAACGATTCAAGGATTTTAATGGATCAATTGAGTCAAATTTGATGAATTTTAGTTTGTCCGTAAAATGGGCATCAGACTTGCCGAGTCACAGGGTTCAAGTCCAAGTCAAGTCTCGAGTCATTCCTGTCGAAGTAAGTAATCAAATTTGGGATTCGAGTCTGAGTAAAGTCTCAAATCATGTGACTCGAGTCCACAACTCTGATATATACAACTGGGTCCATATGTAGTCCATAGTTATAGTCTCATAGTTCTTGGGCACATAGAAACTAGAGAAAGGACCAAAAAAGGGGCTGTTACTAGGGTGGAAGGGTGCACATCTTAGAACACCCTTGTCAAAGGTGGGGTACTTTAGCACCCTCAAGTACTGTAGTCCGGTTGTTCGCGAGAAAAAAAACAGGGAATTTTCCTGATATTCTTGTTTTGTCTTGCATTGGTGATATCCTCATCACCAACCCACCAAAACCATTCGATATTTCAGATTATGATTTTATAGCATTGATATTTCCAGTATCAATGCTATAACAAGTAAGTGACCAAATCATTTGCTTGGTGAGCTCATCAACGATAATAACATACATTGAAATGCATGCATAAATACATATCAGTTACAACCCTGCTGAAAAAAAAAACAGCTAAAACCAGCCTAGGCTGGTTGGCTGGTTTTAGCTGGTCATAGCTGGTCAGCAGGCTGGTTTTAGAGGGGTTTTAACCACTTTCCCAGGCTGGTCTTAGCTTTTCAGGCTGGGAGACCAGCTAAAACCAGCTACTTCTAGCTTAAACCAGCTAAGACCTCCAAACCAGCTGAGGCTGGTTTTAGCTGTTTTTTTTTTCAGCAGGGAAGGAGTGAAATGCAGATGCATAGATACCAGAGGAATTAAGAGCATTAGCATTGACAATGAAGACAACTGGCAGTTCTGTTTCTTCAGAAGTTTCTCAGAATTGTTCTTTTTAATAGAGATTTTGTGAAGTTCACATGATGACCTGTATGTCATGTTGCTTTTCATCCACAGGTTAATTGCTACTGGAGACATTCACTGCTGGAACACAAACAGCCATAATGAACAATGAGCAGCATCCTTCTGTACCAATCAAAGAAAAGCACATGAACATCATCAGTATCAAAGCCATAGAAGACATTGGATATGATCTTCAAGATTCTATTGTAAGTTTCAAATTTTAAATTTGTTCTCTTCCTTAAATGTTCAAATCGATGGCAGTTATGCACTGTGGCACTGTGAGGACATCATATGAGGTAGAAACAACAGACCTGACGTGTAATGATCAGAAGTCCAATAGTAACCTGTACACAAACCAAGCTGACTTCTGAGCAGGAGTGATGCGTGAGTGAGGGGCTTGAGCGAGGGCATCTTGGAGGCTTTGATGTATGGCTTTATAGTTGAGTCTAATATTAGCTCCTGGCTCCTCTCACCCCTCTCAAGTAACAACAGAGTTCAGTTTGTGACTTCAGACTTGCTTCATTCTGAAAGACAGACAGAACAGACAGACAGAAAACAGACTTGAAGATTAAGAGAGAGTGAGAACAGGTTGGAGGCAGGTTTCTTGCTGAGACTGGGAGATGGATTTACCCGAGAACGAAGGCGCTGGCTCTCAGCCTCCGACTGCCTGCAAACAAGCACACTTCTTAAGAGATGTGGTCTTTCATGGAAAATTTCAGGTCAGTGAGGCATGTGTCAATGACTGTTTAAGAAGTTTGATCACTTTAATACTACATATTTAGTAATGTATGTGCGACATCTGCTATTAACTGTGACTTACGTATTGCTTCATTGACCGTTTGATAAACGCAGACGTATTACATATAGATCAGTAGGTGAAGTACACGAGCACATGCTCGATCTATATGCACTAAAGCTTTTTGCTCCTAAAATATGAGCACATAAGATGAAGGGAGATGCCAGAGGAAATGTTATACCCCATAACACAGTCAGCAGTTGCTGGATCAGTTGCAGTCGCTCTACAAAAACAGCTGACCTCATGAATAAGGGCTTCAAAAAAATATTTTCTATCTAAGATTACTGTCGCATAGTTTGTTAGTGAACATTAGGGAACACGTCGCATCTAGTTATCTCAACAGTGCATTACGTACACATATGTACGGCTCACAAATCTGCTTACTGTACTTACACTAGCATACTGTCCATAGCGTTACCAAAATTATATTTAACTGTCATATTATGCACAATTGTTTTGTTCTGATACTTATAAGACTTGGTTACATTGTGGTTCCCATAGATGTAACAAGAACCCATGGCTGTTCACACTCTCAAGTTCAAGGCTACTCATGTCAGACATTATTCAACAGCGCATTAGCACCTGTATGTCAAACATCTCACAGATCCGTCACCGGTACGACCGCGGCGTTATGGGAGATCTCAGGCCCAAAGGTGCTCAACTGAGGTCAAAACATTTAGTTAACATTTATCTCCAGCAGTTTATCTCTCCAAAATAAAACGAGTGTGGCAGTACACTGACAAATGTAGACATTTCATATCAGAAATATATAGGATCTGGGGAGTAGCATCTGGGTATGCAGGTGCATATGGGCCTGGGCCTTTTAATTGAAACGAGGGAACGAATAGGGTCCAGCCCTGGCCCGAGACGCTCAGACCCAAGCCCTGTCCTTGTCCAACAACTTATCAGAACAGAGTCCGTGTTGCAGTCATCAAAATAGTTCAGTTTTGGATTTTATGGGAAAGTGGCTAGATTTCATTTTGTTTCTTTATTAAGTTCATTTAGAAATATATTTGGAATATTTTATGTTTGTTAAATTCAAGATTTAGTTTTTTAAAGAAACAACCAAGCGGCTAGTGGCAATGAGTTGAGCATGTTTGATCAATTTAGCCTAGCCTAAAATAAAATCTACAGACATAAAACACTCTATGCATTTCCCAATATTAATTTGAACATTTAACCTAGATAAATGTGCGCTGTTAGACGCATATCCAGTCATTTGTGTGAAGAGTGGAAGCTAAAGCGCGCTTTGCAGGACATGGAAGCGCCAGTGCAAATACTTGCTTTTTTTCCCCTAATAACAGTGGAAACGTTGTGTGCACTCGCAATATTAACAAAACGTTGTGCTTTTGTAAAATAGCTAAAGAAACAAACATGCACTTTCTGCCGTCTCTGTCTTGAGGAGAAGTGCTTCACGAAAATGATCCAAAACTCAGTGAATATTTGCATCACAGACATGATAAATATATCCATAGAATGTTTTAAATTACTACTTTAAAATGAAAGAATTCATGTAAGAAAATCATTATATATTATATATAATGATTATATTATATATATATATATGTGACCCTGGACCACAAAACCAGTCTTAAGTCGCTGGGGTATGTTTGTTGCAATAGCCAAAAATACATTGCATGGGTCAAAATTATTGATTTTTCTTTTATGCCAAAAATCATTAGGAAATTAAGTAAAGATCATGTTCCATGAAGATTTTTTGTAAAATTCCTACTGTAAACCTATCAAAATGTAATTTTTGATTAGTAATATGCATTGCTAAGAACCTAATTTGGACAACTTTAAAGGTGATTTTCTCAGGATTTGGATTTTTTTGCACACTCAGATTCCAGATTTTCAAATAGATGTATCTTGGCCAAATATTGTCCTATCCTAACAAATCATACATCAATAGAAAGCTTATTTACTGAGCTTTCATATTCTATATACATCTCAGTTTTGTAAAATTTAACCTTATGACTGGTTTTGTGGTCCAGGGTCACACACACACACACACACACACACACACATATATATATATATATATATATATATATATATATATATATATTAGGGCTGTCCCCGACTATGAATTTTCATAGTCGAATCAGAATTTTCGAATCTTTCTATAGTCGACCGATAGTCGAATCATCTAGGCTTATGTGTGTGTGTGAATGGGTTGGGAGGGGCACGACACTATAGTCAGCAGGAGGGTAAAACAGTTTTTATTTTATTTTACACACTGCACACAGCAACAACTTTTAATAAAGCGACCAAAACTGCCTGCCAACTGACAGACGAACTTATTTAGGTTTAAATAAAAACACAGAACGCGTCTTTTAGTTCTAAAAACGCGAGGCGCACAGCACTGCCTTTTTTGCTAAGCAACGACCGAAACAGCTGTCCTGTCAGTCAAATCAAAGGATTATAGCGCGAACGCTCTAAAATCTTAGTTTTTTGCTGTTAAGTAAACTGTCATATTAGCAGAAACCCTAAATAATACAGCTCCTGGTTACCCACGATAGACACCAAAGGTTGCAAAAACGCGAGGCGCGGGGGGCGCATAAACAGAGCGCAGAACGCTCACTGCCAACAGAAAACCATTCAAAAGAGGCGCCTCCAATTGCAAAAACGCGTTCGGTGTGATCGCCGCCTAATCCCTGCCGTCAAGATGGTCCGCATCTCATCATGGATCAGGGCAAGTGAAAATTAAATCTGTCACAGGGGTGGTTAGATTTATTCACAAACACATTAAAAATATTTATTGAACGCTTCTTTCTTTTCACTTTTGTTTTTACTGCATTATCATAATCAAAGGCTGTATATAACGTAATATAACCGTACAAAACCAGTAGTTCTGTGTGCAATTAGACATTGAGCACCCCCATATTGCCAAAATGGTATGATGCTCGTTTCACCCGCGAAGATTCGACTGTGAGATCGGTGGTCGAATCAGGCTCCGCATATCGATGCATCGAATCTTCGACTATTCGGGGACAGCCCTAATATATATATATATATATATATATATATATATATTGTCATGTATCTGGTCTATCCTGTCTTCATGTACTCTTGCACCACACTTCATGGACTTCATTCCCCACAAGCCACTGCTCTAATCACTGCATTCACCTGCTCTCACTTTACTGATTACTGCTCACAGCTGCACCTCATCACACTGTCTGCATTTAAGCCACTCACACACACAGCCACCTTGCGAAGTCTTACCGTTCCCTATGGTCGTAATTCCGAGCGTTTTCCCTTGTGTTGGTTTCTCTGTGTATGACTCTGGACTGTGTACCCGGTTGACGATTCCTGCTACCTGCCATTGCGACCATTGCCTGTGTATCGAACTGTTTCCTGGATTTCCTACGTTGTTCCTGTTTTCCTGGTGATTATTCCTGCCTGTTGACTATTCTCAATAAATGCTGCAATTGGATCCGCACGTCTCTGACTCTCCTTGTGACAGAAGACTTCGCCACTACAAGGATCCAGCAGCGAGTATGGTGTCATCCGGTTCCAGCACGAACCCCACTGTACAGATCATGCATCTCAAGCAGGGTGAGCGGACTATTGAGGATTTTGTCATGGCTTTCATTGATTTGGCAAATCAGTCTACTATGAATGATGGATGCCTAATGATTTTTTTCCGTGGAGGACTCTTAGAGCCATTGGCTTCCCTCATGCCCATGATTGAACCTAACTGGACCTTGCAATATTATATGGATCTTGCTCTTTTGTTGTGTGGCTCTCCTTTTACTGTGGGAATTGTGGAGGAGGACCATCTTCCCACAGTAAGTTCCAGCTCAGAGCCACAGCATAAGATGTCTGCCAACCCAGAGCCTGTTCACAATATGGCCGCCCTTCCTGAGCCTGTTGCCAGGATGGCTTCTGTTCCTGAGTTCCCGGCCAAGATGGCTGCCTCGCATGAGTCTGTAAACAAGATGGCCTTCCTTCTAGAATCTTTTCACAAGATGACCTCCCTTCTAGAGTCTGTTCGCAAAATGGCTGCCCTTCCAGAGTCTGCTCTCAAGATGGTCACCCTTCCAGAGCCAGTGCACAAGATGGCTGCCCTCCCAGAGCCTCCGCTGGTTCCGCCCGGCCTTCCAGAGTCTCCGCTGGTTCCGCCCGGCCTCCCAGAGCCTCCGCTGGTTCAGCCCAGCCTTCCAGAGCCTCCGCTGGTTCAGCCCAGCCTTCCAGAGCCTCCGCTGGTTCCGCCCGGCCTTCCAGAGCCTCCGCTGGTCCCGCCCGGCCTTCCAGAGCCTCCGCTGGTCCCGCCCGGCCCTCCAGAGTCTCCGCTGGTCCCGCCCGGCCTTCCAGAGCCTCCGCTGGTCCCGCCCGGCCCTCCAGAGTCTCCGCTGGTCCCGCCCGACCTTCCAGAGCCTCTGCTGGTTCCGCCCAGCCTTCCAGAGCCTCCGCTGGTTCAATCCAGTCGTCCTGAGATTCCTGTCTGCCCGGTTCTGGTCACGGAGCTCATGCATGGACTGTTCCCACCCACCCTCCCTGCTGCTCCAGTCCCGCCACCTCTGTCTCCTGACAGTCCCTCTGCTCACCCACATCCCACCTTCGGTGCAGAGGACTTGCCGTGGGACTGCCAGTCTCCATCGGTGTCCAGACTGAAGGATCCCTCACCATCACCTCCAGTCTCAGAGTCCTGGACTCCACCTCGGCCCTCCGACCCTGCGGCTCGACCCCGGCTCTGTGCTCCCTCGTCTCCGTTGTCGGCCGTCGGCCCACCAGCTCCTCCGGGCTCCATCGTCTCTCCGGCTCCGCCCTGGTCAGTCGTCGCCCCACCTTCGCCTCTGGACTCTACTCCTCCGGCTGCGCCTCGTCACTCCGTCCTGCCGGCTCTGTGGACCTCCTCCCTCCCGTGGGCACAGCCTCGATCCTCTGTCACTCCGGCTCCGCTGCGTACCTCCGGACCTCCATCTCCGCCGGGGTCGCCAGAGCCTTGGGTTCCGCCTTGGTCCTCCGGATCCTCTGTGTCGCCCAGGACCATCGACTCTCCAGTTTCACCTCGGGCTCCACCGGCTCCACCTCCGTCGGTCGGCCCCAGGCAGGAGCCAACCCTTCCTCCATCATGGCTTCTCCCTCCGTCGGCTCCGCCTCAGTTCGTGGTTCCAGTACCCCTACATGGACCTGGCCCTCCATCCCTCCCCCTGTTCCGCCTCCGCTCCACCACCCTCCAGGTTGTATTATGTGGTTAGAGCGTCTGGAAGCCGCTCCTTGGGGAGGGGCTCTGTCATGTATCTGGTCTATCCTGTCTTCATGTACTCTTGCACCACACTTCATGGACTTCATTCCCCACAAGCCACTGCTCTAATCACTGCATTCACCTGCTCTCACTTTACTGATTACTGCTCACAGCTGCACCTCATCACACTGTCTGCATTTAAGCCACTCACACACACAGCCACCTTGCGAAGTCTTACCGTTCCCTATGGTCGTAATTCCGAGCGTTTTCCCTTGTGTTGGTTTCTCTGTGTATGACTCTGGACTGTGTACCCCGTTGACGATTCCTGCTACCTGCCATTGCGACCATTGCCTGTGTATCGAACTGTTTCCTGGATTTCCTACGTTGTTCCTGTTTTCCTGGTGATTATTCCTGCCTGTTGACTATTCTCAATAAATGCTGCAATTGGATCCGCACGTCTCTGACTCTCCTTGTGACATATATATAT
Source organism: Garra rufa (assembly GCF_049309525.1). Lineage (NCBI taxonomy): Eukaryota > Metazoa > Chordata > Actinopteri > Cypriniformes > Cyprinidae > Garra > Garra rufa. The sequence goes on along the minus strand of NC_133385.1, from coordinate 37,329,954 downwards.
AATGGTTATATTGCGTAGTAAATGTCTTCACATTTAACATGAAAAACAGCAATAAAACCGTAGGCTTCAACTTAGTTAACTGGCTGATTTATGAGAAAAATAAAACAATGTTGGCAAAGTTATAGGCTTGTTGGCTTTTCTGAGGTAGGCTAAGTGTTATGTTACTACTATTATGACTTATTCACAAGATTTTATTGATGTTTTTTAATAAAACATATTGTTTATTTATTTTTTCCTGTTTATTTTGTGCTGCAAATATTAAAAAGGAAAAGATCATTGATTCACATGCCACTCGATCTGAGGCGAATATAGTCACTACTAACTAAAGAGCGTATAAACATTATTTACTGTTTGTATTTTATCATAAAACTGACAGAATAGGCTGAGACTTGCGTGCTACAAATAAAATGAACTTGAAAATGTTAAATATTATTTCCAAGCATTTATACCGTAAATAAACTCACGTAACGTAATGTACTTGAGAAAATCAACAAGTTAACCAAGTTGGAGCCCATAATGATTGGGGGGCCCCTACAAATGTTTTGCATATGGGCCTGAGGCTGACTTGCTACACCACACAGGAGAAATAATTCTGCCTTTGCTATGACAGGCTTTAACAAAAGTTATTATTAAACTACACAAAGATTAATAAATGTGCACCTACACTCTTAAAAATAAAGGTGCTTTAAAAGGTTCTTGACAGCGATGCCATAGAAGAACCATTTTTGGCCAGGCTGGTCATAGCTGGTCAGGCTGGGAGTCCATCAGCTAAAACCAGCTACTTCCAGCTTAAACCAGCTAAGACCAGCCAACTAGGCTGGTTTTAGCTGGCTTTTCAGCAGGGAACAAATCCATTTCTCATAAAGTGGTGGAACATAGTGCAGAACTATGGGCAGCCATGGCCTAATGGTTAGAGAGTCGGACTTGTAACCCAAAGGTTGCAGGTTCGAGTCTCAGGTCCGGCAGGGATTGTCGGTGGGGAAGGTGAATAACCAGCACTCTCTCTACCCTACCACGACTGAGGTGAGTTCCTTGAGCAAGGCACCGAACCCCCAACTGCTCCCCGGGCGCCGCAGCAATGGCTGCCCACTACTCCGGGTGTGTTCACTACTGTGTGTGTGTGCACTTGGATGGGTTAAATGCAGAGCACAAATTCCTAGTATGGGTTACCATACTTGGCCTCACTTCACCTCCTTTAAAGAACAAAGTGCAGCCATTAAGTTGCCCCAAAAGGGCATTTTGTATCAAAAAGTTAAATAAAAATAAATAAATATGTACATTTTCTGAAGAAAATGTGAGTGGTGCCTGACCTTGACAAAACTCGGCACTAGGCACTAATAGTAACCCTAATTATGTTAGCATCATGTTAACAACACGTTAATTGTGTAAGCATTATGTTTACAACATGCTAACACAAGTAAAATGTTAAAACAAAATTAGCATGTTGCTAGCATGATGTTAACATGTTATAAACAAGCTGCTGATGTGATTCATCAACTGTATACGCCATTTCCTCATGATATATGTTATCATTTGCCCACCGTCAACTATAGTTGCCGCTTGGACTTTTGACTAAGTATACAAAAAACTATAGATCTCTGTTTTGTTTGGATGATTCCAGAGACCTTCATGATTATGTAAACATATGTATCAACAAAAAATACTTGTTAGTGACATAAATATTTACTTTCTTTGGGAGGGTTTGCCCTCGCCATGCTTCCTGGAAGTAGGGGTAGGAAATTGACAGCCTCATGTGACAGGAAGGAAGTCAATGCCTTTTTTTTTGGTCTTGAAGTCCTTTATTTGGTTGTTTGCTTGCATTTCATTGAGATATAAAACATGTATAATATCTAGAAAAATACTTACAAAAGGAAAATGACAACTCTAAGCTGCGGCAGCTCTAGTTGTCCTCTGTTGAATTCAGATGCTGCCCCATCTTGACCTTTCACTGGACCCTGGCCCAGCAGTCACACACACACACACACACACACACACACAGAGAGAGAGAGAGAGAGCCTGGCTCATGTTTTGTCCTCCTCTCTCCCCTCAGCTCCTGAAGTCTCTCGCTCCCGAGGTGAACACACAATGTCGGCGGGGTCTGTATTTCCAGGACGGCAAGAGGCGGGTGGACTACATCCTCACTTACCCCATCAAGAAGACCAGCAGCTCCCGGCGCCACACGTCACGTCTCAGAGACAACGCCTTCACCCGCACCCTGCGGCGAGGTCGAGGGCCGCCTCCGCCCGCACCCAAAGATGACGCGGAAGTGGGCTCGCCCGACCACAGCTTGGACCACCACGATGACGACAAATGTTTACGGCGTGAGGAGTTCGAGAGTAACCTGATAGAGATGGGCCTGGAGCTGGAGAGAGACGAGGAGGTACGTGTGTTTTTCCTCATGATAACTGGATGGATGGAGCCTGCATTCCTGCTCCGCAAGGCTTTTGTTTGTTGGAGGTTTGTTTTGTCTTTTGGCTGAGCTCAGCTGTTTTACTTCAACACTCACCATGAAAAAGGGCCACAAAAGACACATTGTCGTACAGAACTCAAAACTCCTGTTTGGAAGAGACACATTGAGAGCCTTCACTTGTGGTTGCTCGTTCAATTAATGTTTTAAAATGGATAGGATCCTGAATAGTATTCCAGCCATGATAAAATATTGCTCAATAGAAACAAGCAAGTGTGCTGTTGTAATGCATATCATCATGGCTGTGACTGAGCCATAGACACAACAACATGATTGTGACAGATGTTTTGTTTCTGCAAACAAGTACCATTGTTATCAAGTGTCTTCAGACCAAATTTGGACTCTGCTAAATAATTTTGAATTATAAACTTAAGTAATTAAAGAAATGTTGCTCAAACTAGACAAATATGGATTACAGTTTTAGTATTTAAAGGAGTAGCTCACTTTCAGAACAAATATTTACAGATAATGTGCACACCCCCTTGTCCTTCTTTCTTCAGTCGTAAGGAAATTATGTTTTTTGAGGAAAACATTTCCGGATTTCTCTCCATATATTGGACTTCTACGGTGCCACCGAGTTTGAACCTCCAAAATGCAGCTTTAAAGGGCTCTAAAGAATCACAGCTGAGGAAAGAAGGGTCTTATCTAGCAAAACGATCGGTTATTTTCTAAAAACAATTACAGTTGTTTTCAAGTGCTCATCTTGTCTAGCTCGGTGTGTACTCTGTGTAGAGATTAAAAAGTATATAAATTGTAAATGTTTTTAGAAAATAACCGATGGTTTCGCTAGATAAGACCCTTCTTCCTCGGCTGGGATCGTTTAGAGTCCTTTGAAGCTGCATTTAAACTGCATTTCGGAAGTTCAAACTCGGGGGCACCATAGTCCATTATATGGAGAGAAATCCTGAAATAATTTCTTTACGACTGAAGAAAGACATGAACATCTTGGATGACAAGGGGGTGAGTACATTATCTGTAAATTTTTGTTCTGAAAGTGAACTACTCCTTTAACCTTTGTCAGGATCTGTTTTAAAAGATCAATGGCTCAGTGTGTCAACAGGGCAGTTCCTAATAAGCCTACAATGATGAAAAAAAATATTTCTGGAATATAATTACAGACAGAGCATTAATTGAGCATTAATAATTGATCAAAAAGACTATTGCTTTTGAAATAGGAAAAAAAATCATATGAGATTCAGTTTGATTTATTAATATCTTTCTAAATAAAGCAAACCCGTTTTGTCACCCGATACCAGGAAAACTGTTTTGGCACAGCTTCTATGGTGACTGTAAGACAGTAGCAACACATGATCCCAAATAACTGAAGAACTGAACATTCATTCGGCTCCAAATAGTAAAATGACAGAAACAAGTGTGCATCTGCTGTGAAATCATTTCTCTTTCATGTTTCTAAATAAAACAGCAGGTTAGGGTCTGTTTGGCTCTTATTTCAGCATTGAGGCACTGAGGCTGAGCTGTATTGTAAATCCAGTAACAACAGCCATTAGCTAAAGTCATCACCTACACAAAAATTGGCTTTCAGATTGTGATTAATGTGGTATATTTGCATGTATATGTGTTTAAAAAATGAGATTTACATGTCTGCACCTGTTTTTCTCTGAGAACAAGTTTATGAGCAAGTATGAATACATATAAAACCATGTATAGTCTTGGTCATGTGGTTATGTCATTAAATGCCTTGTAGAATTTCTTGAATTTCATAATTAGCAGAAGTAATGATGATCACAGCTGTTGAGCGGTTTGTTTTTGGCTGTGAAACTGTCCCTGACATGGGATCCCCTGTTCTGGAGTCTATGTAAGGCTTATGCATCAGGGCACACGTGGTCTGGTGCGTAGTGCACATGCTGTGAGGTGACGCTTGGTGTGTAGTCAACTCAGTCTGGCTCGGGTCATTTCCTGATTTCATTACTCTTGCTTCTTGTATTTAAAGTGACACTGCAATGGACAATGCAGTGAAGAAATTACATGTAAATGCTGGAAGCGTATATATTATGTTTGTACTGATTTTCTTTTTCATTAGTTATCTGCCATAAAAGTAGAGGCCCCAAACTTGGCAGGATGGTCCCAATCTCGCAGAGCTACTCAGGCACACAGACACACATACGTGCAACATCAGACCATTCCAAGCCATTTGTTTGATTTGCATAAAACTTAGCATGCTCAGTCAATCCCAGAATCCCAGAATTTTGATTCCTCAAGGCATTGCATTGCTCCCGCTGTTGCAGATCTCTACAGGTGGCACTAGGGAGAAGGGGAAAATAGGAGTTTTAATAATTACACAGTAGGGAGTTTGCAGGCTAGGAAACAAAATACATTAAGAAGTACATCTTATAAACCAGTTTGTGCTCTGTTATTTTTATGACTGAACTATGTATTGACTCATTAACTGTGTGTGATAGAACCATATTTCTGCTTTTCACTAAATTCTCTGAAACTGAACAAGAGTAAATCAAAAATGTTGATTATCTACTTCACCTGCCATTTTAATTTGTTTTTAAAAAAGCTAAAAAAAAACTCCTCCTAGGTTGTTTGTCCGAATTTCACCTATGTTTGTACATCAGGTCTAGACTAAAAGTCTTAATGTACATCGCCATCAAAAAAATTGTGCCCAAACCGGAAATGTGCTAATTACTATTAACAAGTTAATGTTAGTGCTGTCAATCGATAAAAAAACAAAAACTAATTAATCACACAATTTTTTCTGAAATTAATCGTGATTAATCCCAACTCAGATTAAAGTTTCTAAATACATTTATATTGCAATAATTTCACATTCAATTTTTAAATAAATGTAGAACAACATAAAGACAGCATATTTGTATTATTTGTTTAATATTTTTATGACTGAAGGTATCACTGATACCAATATTACTGATATCTCTATGAAATTATTTTTTCCTACTATTTAACCATTGACTATAGCTATTTAGCATTATAGTATAATTGAGCTATCAAACTGAACATTCATTAGACTTAGACTTATTCATTAGAAAATAATTAATTTCAGTGAACTTAAAACAATTTTGACATAAGCCCATTATTTACCTGTGCCTTTGAGTAAGTAGGAAATGTACAGAAATTGAATAAAGCTATCAAACACTGAATACTAAATTAAGTATAGATGAAAGTTATTGATTTCCTCTTTTTTCTTTTGTTCTTTGATTAACAGACATCACAGCAGCTGGGTTATTAGGTTATTTGACTGCCATTACTTTAAGAGCAGTTGCTGCTGAATGTGACACGCACCTGACACACATGCTCATAGTTTCACTCATGCTTGTATATAAAATCATAAAGCGTGCGTCACTGCATTTCTGCAATTGAAGAGCATGCGCTATCAGCACAGTATAGTGGCTAACAGGACAGGTAAATAGTTTTTTATTGACATATGGCCTGAAAACATCTAATCTAACTGCAGTTCACTGTTGTTCTTCTGAAGCTCTCTCGTAACCTGTTCCTTTTCCCGTGCTCGTTTAAACCAAGCTCGACTACTGCAGTGCCAACAACCTTATCTAGGTACATGATACATACATTTGGTCATGCCATATGGGCTTGTCAGTGCCCCCTCCGTATTCCAGGACTTCATGCATAAGGTTCTCTGGCATGTTGCGGAGGTCCTGAAATGCCTGAGAGAATTCCATGTGTTTTTTAAGCATCAGTCCTCAGTGCCATGCCTTGGATATAACATCAGCAAACACAACATCTAGATGGACAAGGGAAAGGTGGAAGCTGCTAAAAAATGGCCTACACCTACCAACATCAAGAAATGCGTTCTAAGGTTTGCAAACTTCTACCGGTGATTCATTCAACTACCAACTAACAGTCCCTTGCCAAATTCTCTGACCTGGATTCCATCTGACACAGAAGCCTTCAAGAAGCTCAAACCGCCTTCACTCCTAGTACATCCAGAACCAGAAAGTGGCATATCAACCACTGGGGTAGGAGCAGTGCTGGGAGCAGGGAATCCTTCCAGACTCCATCCATGTGTGTTCTTCTCCAAGAAGCTCACCCCGGTGGAGCAGAACTACAATATTGTCAACCGAGAACACCTGGCCACCAATCTCGCTCTTGAAGAATGGGGACATTGGTTAGCTCAACAACCATTCACTATGTTAAATGACCACAAGAGGCCACAAGTTCTTTTCACAATGACAATTTTTGACTGATTTCATACACTTCATTCAGTGGTTGCACGGCTACATTAGTGTTGTACGTTAACATTTAGGTATAACTGCAAGCTCATAAATCATTTATTTTGGTGTGGCACTGGAGATTCTCACTATTGCTGCAGACAATGCTCTTATATATAGTATACATGTACTGCATTCAAAAACTGCAAAATCAAGAGCTCCAGTCTGATTGGAATCAGTGTCATGTTTTCACATTTCAGAATCAATGTTCCGAAATTAGTTTGTGCTTTTGCAGGGGTGAGCATGGTGTTGCTTGTTCAGTGCTCTTACAGTCTTCTCAAAGAGGTGTGTGAACATTACGGAAACAAATTCCTCATAGAGATTCTACCAGCTTGACAACAGAATGAAATCCAGTCCATTGATGTGTTGCTTTAACATTTTTCTGTATTTTCAGGCCAAGACTCCAGGTGTGGGTTTTGTGAAGATTCATGCTCCGTGGAGCGTTCTCTGTCGAGAGGCTGAATTCATGAAACTGAAGATGCCTACCAAAAAAGTAATGTTCATCTAACAGTCCAGAGGAACATGCACAACTGACGTGTGTAAAGCAGATTCTGATGACTAAATGTGATCTTACTGTAGGTGTATGAAGTGAAGAACAGCAGTGGAGTGATGGAAAAGATCAACGCGTTCATCAGCAAACTAACAGATCCTCTTCATCCAAACTTAGAAGAGAACAGGATACAGAAAGTGAAGCACCTCTCATACCCATTCTCCAGGGAAAAGCAGCATCTGTTAGTGTCTGCTTCACAACAACATCCATTCTCAAGCATGAAACACATCTAAATGTCTGTTACATGTACTGTTAGGCTTTCAGGTGATTTGTGACCTTCGTACAGCTGAACCAATGTTACACTTTCATTATACTCAACTTTCAAAGACATAGAAGGCCTATTCACACTGAGAGCAATTTTTAAGACAAGATTTTAAAACTGAACAGTGCATCCTCTTGGACTCCTTCATGAAAATTAAGAAATTCTGTAGTTAGGCCCCGAGTATAGTTCAGCTTACAAAAAGGACGGTTTTGAAGTGACCGCTTGGTTGTTTTTGTTACAGATTTCAAGTAGTTACATTAGCAAGTTATCGGCCAGAGTGCATTTCACTTTTGTTCAAGGATTTACAATGGCATTTGCACATATGATTTGTGTGAATGGGCCTTAATACTAGGAATTGGACATATGCAAAAAGTATTAAAAAAATATACTTGTGACCTTTCGTTGTTACAGGTTTGATTTGTCTGACAAAGATTCCTTTTTTGACAGTAAAACAAGAGGTTCATTAGTAAGTATAAGGTATTTCTCCGATGTACAGTATTAATGCCATATTTTATCATTTTTCCCCATGAATTCAATGTTTTATGTGCATTATTCTAGGTATGTGAAGTTTTGAAGCGAACCAAGTGCACAAAAGCGAAGTTTAGCATGGGTAAGCTAAGCTAAGCAATTGAGAGAATTTTGAAACTTAATTTAGAACCACTTGAGTTTAAGTTACAGCCACCCTGTAGAACCCAATTGTATGCCAAAGTCATTTGAGTCATTGACTGCAAAACTGTAACTGAAGGAGTAATCTAGCATATGATTTTCACACGTTCAGGAATAACTAGTCTGCTTGGGAGTGGCGTTTATTTGGCAGCTTATCCATTACATGATGTAAGTATCCATCACTATAATTCTGTTGAAATGTTTCTAGGGATCTTAAGATATATGTCCAGAATGTCCAGAATTGACATAGACTAATCTGGGTCTAAGTACAGACCAGTTGTCCAACTTCTTGCTTGAATAGATGCAAATCTTTTATTAGCACTGGAATTTTCTACAGGATATGATGTGTTCTTTTCTCTCCTTACAGGGTGATGTTGGTGGGGAAAATGCTGAGCCAAATGACAGAAAGGTGAGTTATTTTTCTGTCTATACCTCCAGATCTGTGAAATGTGTTCTGTGTGAATGTGAATTTGCCAAAAAAAGTGACACTGACAGAATCAGATGGTTACTGCTATTAAGCAACCAGACAAGAACTGAGCAAAGATGACACCGCTGTCAGTTTCACAGCGAGAAACCCACAGCTACTAGCATGGTTTAATAAAGCTAGTTCTGAAAAAAGTCTGTGACAAAACCCCAAACCATTTGTGGTCTAGAATGAAAGCTGATCTCATTGGCCAAAATCAAATACAGCACAACACCCCGATTACAGCATAGTGCTGACTAAGTAGCAGGTCTCTGCCAAACACCAGACGACTCGGTTCAGTTCATGAAGCTTTTCCTAAGAAGACAAACAATATGTGCTGCTTCCCAGGATTGAAAACCACTGCATAGGCCAACTTTGACTTGCTGAGTGTGTCGTAGTCGTCACAGAGCTCAGGGAAAATTTAGTTTCCCAGCAGGCCGATGACCTGACGCACACATCAGAAACACATGCAGCTGAAAAGACAACAGTCTCACTTGAAAGTAGCACAGAAAATAGCATCATTCTGGAGGTAAAGAGGTGTTTCAACATGTTGTTACATTTATTTCAGCTGTTGTACGAAGAGTGGGCCAGCTACAGTGTCTTTTATAAGTATCAGCCCATTGGTTTAGTCAGGTAAATCTCCATCTCTCAATCTGATTATTCAGTGGTAAGTACTTCATAAGTAACATCTCAGTTATATTACAGGAAGTACTTTGGAGAGAAGATCGGTCTATACTTTGCTTGGCTTGGCATCTACACCCAGATGCTGATCCCTGCTTCCTTAGTAGGGGTCATTGTGTTCCTCTATGGATGTGTTACAGTTGATGACGACATTCCGAGGTCAGTGGACACGAAACAACACGTTTGGCTTTCTCAAGACAACTTACTGAAATGCTATTTAAACTTACAGTTATTATTATTCTTCTGAAACTAACATTTCTGACTGTTACTCCTCCTAAAAACTCCAAACTCAGTCCAGATCTTCAGACTGATATGACTCCAGTTGCTATATCTTTTCTAACTGATGGGACTTATGGTTTTCCTAAAAATAACGATTAAAACTGGGAAAAATCCCATAGACTTACAATCTAACAAATAGACTTATCTATCTAACCAAGCCTAGCAACTAGAATCATGTTAGTGACTTGCTAATCATGCTGGAATCATGCTAGTAACATGTTAAATAAGTTAGAAACATGGCATCTAATCTAATCTATCCATCCATCTGACAGACTGTATTGCCTTCAAAACATTCAAGCTTTAAGCTTTAAAACTATTTTAAGCTTCAGTCTTTTTCAGACTGAAAACTATACAACTTCTACAAACTTTTTAACTTTTTCACACTTTCTGATCAGGCTTTTTCAAGCCAACTTAAAGTTTGTCTTGACAAACTTTTTTTTATCTAGTTAACATTTAAAGTGCAAGACACAATCGCATATGTGTTTGTTTTTGTTAACGCTGAAAGAAAGTAGCATTATCATTGTGATCATTAAAAAGTGCAATTACTCCTAAACAAAAAAGTACAAATGTCAGATTTCAGAAGCAAAATGTTTACTTCATTTTGGTATGGACAAGCTCTAAAAAAATCACCCAGGAAGTTTTCTTTTGAACAGAAGACAAAATGACCATTGAAAAACTGATCCGGTTGTGTCTCATTGGCAAAACAGCAGTGACTATAATCCAGCAGGCTGGGTAGTTTGTGCAACGTTTCTACTGTCCAGCAGTGGTTTAAACAAAACTACTAATAAAATGACAATAAAAAGACAATTTTAGAATGTGCTTCCTCAAAACATCATGGACAAGGTCTATTTTAATAACTGGGTATACTATTAACTCATGTCTCACATCTACGGTTAAGTACGGTCGCATAACTTGCTTTGTGACAGGAAGAAAATACAGTTGGGTAATAAAGTACAAGCCCCCCATTCTCAACATAAACCCTCAAACTTTTAAAGAGGAAGTTCATACTTTGAGAAAGTGCATATAAAACCAAACATCTGTCTGAAAGTCCCTCTGGAGTTTGTCACTGTCAGGATATTATGACAGCCTGAAAAGAGCCTGTTGGAGCTGGTTCGGCAGTTTTTATATAGAAACTGCAACTCAGTTTTGCAGCTGAGGGAATAGAACTGATCAGAATATTGATCGTCTTCTCTAAAGAAAACTGTAATTGGAAAGGAAAAGGAAAAGGAAAAGGAAAGGAGGTGAAGTGAGGCCAAGTATGGTGACCCATACTAGGAATTTGTGCTCTGCATTTAACCCATCCAAGTGCACACACACAGTAGTGAACACACACACAGAGCAGTGGGCAGCCATTGCCGCGGCGCCCGGGGAGCAGTTGGGGGTACGGTGCCTTGCTCAAGGAACTCACCTTCAGTCGTGGTATTGAGGGTGGAGAGAGTGATGGTTATTCACCTTACCCACCGACAATCCCTGCCGGACCTGAGACTCGAACCCGCAACCTTTGAGTTACAAGTCCGACTCTCTAACCATTAGGCCACGGCTGCCCCCAAATTGTAGTTTCATCTAAAATTATTCTTTATAATATGAGTGAAGAAAGAATGGGAGTTGATGCTTTGGATGAAAGAACAAAATAACAAATAACAAAATAAGGCTCAAAACTGACTTTTTAAATAGTTGGTGAGAGGAGTTTCTTAACCTTTGGAAAATATAAGGGATTAAGCAAACAACAAAAAGTATGTTAAAACACCACCCATGTAACATGGTTGATAATTTACCAGAAGTTAATCTCTTAGTTCTTCTGTTTGGCAGTATGGAAATCTGTGACCAGCGGAAGAACATCACCATGTGTCCGCTGTGTGACCGCGTGTGCAGCTACTGGAACCTGAGCACAGCGTGTGGGACGGCCCGAGCCAGTCATCTCTTTGATAACCCCGCGACCGTCTTCTTCTCTATCTTCATGGCGCTGTGGGGTGAGCTCGTCCTTTCCAACATCACCAGGTCTCATTTCTGCTCCTCGATCATTCTCACTCTTAAAAATAAAGGTGCTTCACGATGCCATAGAAGAACATTTTTTGTTTAAATGCTTCCATAAAGAACCTTTAACATCTGAAGAACCTTTCTGTTTCACAAATGGCTCTTTGTGGCAAAAGAAGGTTCTTCAAATTATAAAAAGGTAAGAAAGAGCCTTCTTTTAAAGAGCCTTTGACTGAATGGTTCGTTGTGGAACAAAAAATAGTTCTATGGCATCGCTGTCAAGAACCTTTTAAAGCAACTTTATTTTTAAGAGTGTAGATTCCTCAAGGCAGTTGGCAAATTAGACAACAGCACACACACAATACTGAAAGTGGACTGTAGATCAGGCGTCCTTAACTATGTGTGCATGCATTGTGTTGTACTGCAAACCCTTGGCAGATTTGTGTTTGCAGCTGCTGATGTTGGGATATGAGTAGGGTAGGTTTAGGGTTGAGGTTTAGTCAGCACTGTAGTTATGTACCTGTTTGAGGTACTTGTAGCAACTAGGGCTGCACGATTAATCACACGATGTTGTGAGGCGCGTTTAGTCAATGAAGCCGGTACTTTGATTAGTAGTAAATCTCCATCACGTGCGTTCAGCTGGAGCGGCAATTAATACACAGAGACGTAAATCACTGACAAGCTACGCAAAATCGCATCAAAATCGCATTCGATTTTGAGCGCGATTTGGCGTAGCTTGTCAGTGATTTACGTCTCTGAACGCTCGAGCTGAACGCAGCCGAACGCACGTGATGGAGATTTACTACTAATCAAAGTACCGGCTTCATTGACTAAATGCGCCTCACAACATCTTGCGATTAATCGTGCAGCCCTAGTAGCAACTATGTATACTGCATGTATAAAAATGCTTGCAAGCACAAATATGTAAGGAGTAATATTAATTAACAACATGGACTTGTTTAGGGTTAGTTGCTTGTGATTATGTATAATTAGGGGCCAAGCCTGAAGGGCTGTAGCCCCTACTTCATCTGTATGTGTTCTTTATTCTACTTCTTCTTCCTCAATGGGGGTCTATGGCAGCCCTATGAACGGAACATTATGAAATTTGGCACACTTGTAGTGATGCCCATAAATAGTGATCTGACCAACTTTGGGGTCCCTAGGACCAACTCTATAGCATCACCACCAGTTCAGACATTAAACATTTAAGGGTGTACTCACACTAGGCAGTTTGAATCGTGCCCGAGTGCGTTTGACCACCAAAGCGCGGTTCGTTTGACTAGTGTGAGTGCTCCGAACCGTGCCCAAGCGTGGCTCGATTAGCTGTCCCTGGTCCGCTTGGAAGAGGTGTGCCAGAGCACGGTTCAGTTGGACTCGGGCGCGGTTCGCATGCAGTGTGAGCACTAACCGTGCTGGAGCACAGAACAGGACGTCACGCTTTTGCGAGGTAACCAACGTTTTTGTAGTCCGTAATCAAAGCTGCAAAGTCATTGCTGCACTTCAGCTGGTAATTGAAAACCTCCTCATACGAGCAGCACGACTGCGTGAAAATTTTCGTGCCACAAAGGCGATAGACCTGTTTAACAATAGGCGTTGAGAGGGCTGTGGACCACCGCGGACCAAACAATTTAAAATAATTATCCACAAAGTAAACTATTTCGCGTTCAGTGCGAGCGTTGCTCTTCCTGTTTATCCTGAAACCATCGCAACATAATGACGTAAGCGTGCTCCGGCACGAATGCTGAAACCCTATGTGAGTGCAGGCCAGAGGGGGAGTGGGGAGGGGGACAATCGTACTCGGGTCCGGTTCACAGCAACCGTGCCTAGTGTGAGTACACCCTAGAAAAATGAATCTTAGTACACCTGATTACTCTCTTCATGCTGATCATATGAACTAGCTTACATTAAGACTCCACCCTTTACAGTAGTGGCCATTTCCAAAAGTACAGTATTCAGTTTTTTTTTTTTTTTTTGCTATTCCTCCTTAGGAATTGATCCAATTCTTCCAAAAATTGGCTCAGATGATCTTTGGACCGAGACGCACAGAAATGACTGAACAGAAAAGTTATGACGCTTGTGAAGTTAACAAAGTCGACCCAAAATTATTTCTGAGGCTGTATCTCAGCCAAACTTTAATCAATCGACACGAAACTTGGTATACTTAATCAACACCATGTTCTGAAGGCCCATGATAAAGTTGGAAACAGCGCCACCTATAGGTCATGAGATACCAATAATAAAGATTTTGCTTAATATAATTTCATTCCCTGGTTTATGCCGATTCTGATGATTTTCCATGAATGTGCCTATTGATTTAAATGAAAAACAGTTTTTTTTGCCGTTCTTCCTACAAATTTTGTTACATTTTGTCCAATATCTGATCAGATGATCTTTGGACCGAGCCAAGTCCTCTCAAGTCTTTCACAGGAATTCTAGCATGCAAACACACTTCCACCTGAAGAAAACCCACCATCTTTTTCTCTTTCTTTCCTTCTTTCTTTCGCTCTCTTGTGGTGTCAGTTTTGTCATAAGTCTTGTCATTTGCTTTTGTCAGGATCACCCGCGAGCCGAGTACGAATTCAGAGTCATGCAGAAATCACTGAAGAAAGACCACAAATCACAGAAGGTGGAACTGAGAAATAACTGAGAAAATGTAAAAATTCACCACCGTTCCCCAGAAATACTTCTTCGAAGTAGACCATGCCTGTGGTTGTTGATTTATGCTAGTTAGCTTAGCATGCTAATTGGTTAGCAGGTTAACCGCTTGCAATTTGTTGTTTTCACAGAATACTGTGCAGCAGCTATTTAGAGAATGTGGCCCTTTGTGTTTGTTTGAGAATCAGCCGTCTTGCTCTCAGAGCATTGTTCTTCCAGTGAGCCGTCTCTATAGTTCATTCTTCTCTCTGTCTTAAACTAAACATCTCTCCATCTTGTCATTTTTATCATCTGTTTGGCTGTTTCCTGTGTGTCTGTGTGACCGCAGGCAGACCTGCTCAGTCCATTTCAACCCGTATCTGTAACGTTTCTCTGTTCTGTTCAGTGTCGTCTGCTGAGGGATTTGGACAGGAAGTCACTGACTTTAGCTCTGTTTGGGGGGCAGGAGTTCACACACAAGATTTACTGTGCTTCCATCTGCTTGGAAGAGAGATATGACAGCTGCAGCTCTTTTACAAGTATAAATACAAAGATATGGCTATCAGTAAAACACGGTGTTGTAGGTTTCTTAAACCTAGCTTTAAGAGTGGTGGGCCGATATCTTGTTTTTCTGCTTCTGGCCTTTTGTGTGGATGAAAATCATAGCACAAACCTCTTATTTCAATTCTCATCTATGCATTCAGCCAATATGTGAATGTCTGCTGCACACATTGGACTGATTTAGCTGCTCCCATCACTTGCACATGATTATTAATCAACTTTATAATTAGAATGTTAATATTTGATCAGATTCTGCCACATTTAGCACCTTTTCTCCTAATGGTTTCTCAGGTGCGGGTCAGAAGTGTAATGGAGTTCATTTCCTGATGTCAGTGTTATTAATGCGGTCTTGTGTGTTTCAGCGGCGTTCTTCATGGAGCACTGGAAGAGGCGGCAGATGCGGCTCAACTACGAGTGGGATCTCACGGGTTTTGAGGACGAGGAGGTCTGATCACATGACACTCTCACATTAACACACATCATATCATCATTGGAGGTCATTTCACTAGTCTGTTATTTAATGCTGTCATCCTCTTCTTCCCCTGGTGTGTGTAGGAAGCACTAAAGGTTTGCGCATATTCAAAACTCTTTTCATGAGCTCTGATTCCAGCTGTCTCTTCATGCACTCTTTCAAACTTTCCTCTCAAGTCTTTCACAGGAATTCTGGCATGCAAACACACTTTCACCTGAAGAAAACCCACCATCTTTTTCTCTTTCTTTCCTTCTTTCTTTCGCTCTCTTGTGGTGTCAGTTTTGTCATAAGTCTTGTCATTTGCTTTTGTCAGGATCACCCGCGAGCCGAGTACGAATTCAGAGTCATGCAGAAAACACTGAAGAAAGACCACAAATCACAGAAGGTGGAACTGCATGTGTTATTTTCACTATAAATATGAAAATGAACTCATTCTTTTTAAAGCTGTTTTGAAACAATATGTATTGCCAAAAGAAACTGCAATATTTTATAACACTTTGATATTCTAATTGTTAAAGATTGATGAAATATATTATACATAGAATTACTGGAATAAGTAAGTTACCTGACCATGCCAACATCCTGATTTGTAGCTCAATATGTTTTGCATTTGACTTTTATTTTCTTCTTTAGCCAGAGAAAGAAAAGCTGACATGTAAAGACAGATTTCCTGCCTATATGACAAACCTCATCATGATGCTTTTAATGGTAAGGCTGTCCTACACCAGCTCGTGTTTACCTTTGGGTTATACTTTACCATAAAGTCTTGTTTGTTAACTTTAGTTAATGCATTAGCTAACATAAACTAACAATGAGGAATTTATTTATTTAGTTTTATAGAGATATTTATGTTGCTCATGTTAGTTTACAGTGCATTAACTAATGTTAACAGATATAACATTTGATTTTTTTAAATGTTGAAATCAGCTTAGCTATGAATAAATGCTGTAAAAGCATAGCCAATGTTAACTAATGCAGTTAACTAATGCTAAGCGTAATGTAAAGTATCTCATATGCGTTCATATTCAACCCATATACGAGCATGTGAATATGAATATGTTGGCATAAAAGGCAGACATCGTGATTTCATGTAACCCTCTGATGCATGGTTTCAACTAGAGTGGACAGGTCTTTAAAATCCATTTTAACCATCCGAACCACTGTGGGTGATGACCTTTGACCCTTACCCATCATTTTATATGACCGTCCTCTGTATATGTCATTGTTTTCTTTATCTATGACAACATTAATTCAACATGGCTGAGGAAAGTGGTGAAGCATCAGCTACCTCTGGAATATCTACCTCTGTCTTTTATTCCAGGAGATCCAGACAGGTACTTTTCAAAAGAATAATATATACAAAACATCAGGTATTATTAATGTTGTTGCTGTTCACCAATAAATACATCTGTCTACTGTAGTGGGCACCATGCTTTAAAGGGCACATCTGTTCAATATATGTTACAGTTCAATTCAAGGATGCAATAATGATAAAAAGTGACAGTAAAGAGTCTGTTTACGCAAAAATGAATCTCTGATTTCAACTGCATTGGCCACTGGATGGTAAAGTAAGCAGATGCTGGTTTGATCCGTCAGAAAGGTCTTCAGCAGGATGTCCAAGCATCCGCTGTTCAAACACTGGCCCAGAATCATGACCTCATGGTCAAATACTGAAGCTTTTGGGACATCCTAAAAATACACATGAACAGAAATAGTTTAGTACTTGGAGAGGGCCAACACGCCTCCAGCTACTGAAAAACATAAACAATCTGAACAAATCGAAAGCTGCTCGTCCATGTGTTACTATATATTAAGGGTTTACATATCTTTTATCTACAATTAATCTTCCATTTAAATTAATAATTCATAAAGAAATATGTTGATAATGCACTGAATGATTCCTACCCAGATAGCACATGTACATCTGCAAGATGTCTGTTAAAGATCTCTTGGTCTGGCAGACGTCTGTAAGATGTCAGTTTCACGTACATTCTAATTCATAAACATAAAGACATCTAATAGATGTCTATTTGACATCTGATAGGAACGTCCAATAGACGTATTGCAGATGAGCAAACTACATCTCGCAGATGTAAATGCAGACGTAAAATAGACGTCTCCGAGTTGTACGTGTGCTATCAGGGAATATAATCTATTCAAAAAGAACAACGCACACAAAAATCAGTTCAGTCTGACTTAATTTTTCTTCAAACCAATGTGTTCTTTAGGTTTTTAAAAACTGAATAAAGTTTCTATACTTATATCTAACTATGACTTAATTTGAAGGGGCATCAATTTTACTATTTTATATTGTATTTTCCTGCCTGTTTTGAAATGCATCCCTTGCTGTTTTACAGATCGGTGTGACGTTTGCTATTGTATTTGGGGTGATTTTATACCGGATCTCAACCAAAGCGGCTCTGGCTATGAGCTCAAACCCCATGACCCGCTCCAACGTCAGACTGACGGTTAAAACCACGGCGGCCATCATAAACCTGGTGGTCATCCTCATTCTGGACGAAGTGTACGGCGCCGTCGCTCGTTGGCTCACCGTTCTCGGTCAGTCGTCATCGTTGATTTGATATTGATCATTGATGTATGATGACATTCAAACTGACCTAGTGCTTTTGATCCAATCATTTGGGTAATGCTTTTCTCCTCAGAGGTTCCTAAAACAGATAAGAGCTTTGAAGAAAGGCTGATCTTCAAAACATTCATCCTTAAATTCGTGAATGCGTTCACTCCCATCATTTACATTGCATTTTTCAGAGGAAGGTGGGTAATAATTATCCAAACCAGTTTTGTCTTATACAACTTTTAAAGGAAAGCTCCATGTGCTTCTGTTTGTTTATTTGCATTTAGTATTAATGGAAGTTCTTATCGAGTCCATACTAAATATGAACGAGTTTGTGGTGATAACTGTGTTCCCATACAGACTCGGTGGCCGTCCGGGGAGTTATCTCTATGTGTTTGAGTCCTATCGGATGGAGGAGGTATGAACACAGAAACACATAAGTTCTGAAGGGATTGCCTGCAGGGGTTGATGTGATGTTTTTGGTGTTTGCTCAGTGTGCTCAAGGCGGCTGTCTCATGGAGCTCTGCATTCAGCTCAGCATCACAATGCTCGGCAAACAGCTCATCCAGAACAACCTGTTCGAGATCGGCGTCCCGTGAGTGTCACGCTAACACACACACCACTGTATTACAAGAGGTTTTTATAGTCATGTTGAATGCGCTTTTTTGTTGCTGTGCTTTGGGTCTTGTTTGCTTTATTGCAGTAAACTGAAGAAGCTGATCAGATACATTAAATCCAAGAGAGGCTCGTTCCAGGAAGAGGAATATGAGAAGAAGTTACAGCGTTATGAGACGGATTATTTCCTGGAGCCCTTTGCTGGCCTCACGCCCGAGTACATGGAGATGAGTGAGTGTTTTTACACGCTCATAAACCAAACTAAATCTTCATACCGGATAAACGGCTAAATACTTTTCTTCATATATATATATTTCATTGATAGGCCTACAGTTTTATTCATTGAGTTATTTTTTATTTGTTTGGTTCAAAAGCCATTTTCTTACATGTCATCTGGGATTTGCTGTTTATTTTTATTGCAAAGTGGAGAACTGTCTGTATGTATATGTCATGGGATGACTCTTTGGTGCCCCTCAAAAAACATGGATGAATATTAATAAACTAACCCGCTGTTACAGTATTCATGTGATTAAAAAAAGCAGTGAAGTGGGGGGAAATTGTTAAGAATTCTTTGATTCTTTGAAGATTTATAACCTGCTAATCGGTTACAGCCATAATATAAGAAAAGATGGAAGATGTTTCAATTTGAACATACTGGACAATTGCAAATTGACTAAAAATAAAAATAAAAAGTCCAAACCAGTCACAACTAATGGCCAATGGTCTTTTTAATCAACAATTTTCAGAAGTTTAGACAAATATATCTTGTTTTGCCAAATTAATTATTTATTAATGAATTATTGTGCTTCCATTCCTGCAGTAATCCAGTTTGGCTTTGTGACTCTTTTTGTGGCATCTTTCCCATTGGCGCCTCTGTTTGCCCTCCTGAACAACATCATTGAAATCCGTCTTGATGCCAAGAAGTTTGTAGCGGAACTCAGAAGGCCAGATGCAGCCAGAGCTAAAGACATCGGTCTGTATTTTCACTGTCAGTTTTCATGTCTCACAGTTAGTACATCACATAATAAAACTCAAAGAAATATTCCTGCCCTAGTTTAAGCCCTGTGGCATCACTGTCCACTACCATTGGTAACCATTTTAACTTGTCCACCAGTTGAAGAATGGAATATATTGAGTTTGAAACATCTACAGTTGGAATATTCCTGCAAATCTTTCCATTAACTGTTAGCTGTATTTTAAGAATTTTACCTCCAATTCCTGATGAAGTAATTGTGTTCTTCATGATGTCTTCACAGGAATCTGGTATAATATTCTCAGAGGAGTCGCGAAAGTGGCAGTTATTGTCAATGTAAGTCTATTAATGCTGTCACATTTACATTTGAACTGTGAATTTCCACTTTTTTTAATTTGTTAACAGTGCCATTATAAATGTGTCTGAGCATTTGACATCTTATTGGTAAAAACTAGAAATCGTAGCATCCCTCGGCAAACAAAGCCACGTCACTAAAAAAAAAAGTGATTGTACTGTAACTGATGGTTGTGTGCTATTAAGATTTCATATCGTAAATCTTTAAAAGTAGAGGCAGCCTAAACCTAAACCTGGCAGTCACAAACATGCCCAAAAAAGACTACTGAGCAAGAATATCACCCATATTCTTTTTTAATCTTTATGCTTGTGGGGGAAACTCAGTTTGCGTGTTGTTGTTATCTCAGGGAATTAAAATTATGCTAGTAAATGGAGCGTTCCCTTTCCAGACAGTCTCTCATATTGAGCGATGACCTAACATGGAATTAGCAAGGGCCGGGCCACAAGGCCAGAGTCTTCAGACAATAGAAGTCCAGACTACTAGCAGGGGTGCAGGATGATTAAGAGGATAGGTCAAGGTTATAAAACCTATTGACCTGGTGAAGTAGGCCCTCACTCCAGTGGGGCACTGTGAGCCCACTGAAACAAAAAACAATGTTATGGCATGTACTATCCAACTGGATAATCTCTGTTTTATAACTGCCAGACTTTCAGAGCAGCTTCCGAAGCACACAAAATGCTGCTCTGATTGTTGATAATAGCTAAATCACTCTGTATATATCTTAAGGGCCCAGGCATCTAGAAAAGGCTTTGGCCTCTGAGATAGTATTGGTGCCCCTCACAGGGAGCTGCAAAGGCTCTTATTGAGGAGCCATAGATCTAGGCTCCACAACTCTGGTTTAAGGTGCCAAATTATTCCTCTCACCTGAAAGAGAAGGTCCTTCCTCAGCAGAATTGGCCGACAGCAGATGGCCCCATTTTGGTGGAACCACTGTTTTCCAGACTCTTCTGATGACCTGAGGGACCAGAGCAATCAGGGAAAAAAGAAATACAGGCACACACTGGGACATTCGTGGGCCAGTGCATCTCATTCCTTAATGAAAAATGTGAGGTGAAGAGGTTGACCTCATCAAAATCATCTAAACCATTTGAGTTCATTCCTTTGAAGACACACTGCCCTGGGAAAGCATGTCCACTCCCTGGTTCAATCTGCCCAGCACGGGCACTGCCTTAAAGGAGTGCAGGCTGCACTGTGCCTATAAGAGGAGATGCCATTTTGTATAGACTGCTCTGTGATGTCTGATCAGATGAGGACATGGTGCTCCCTTATGGCTGGTAAAAAAGTTTTGAAAAGCCACCATCATTACCAGGAAAATAACGTGAAGACACTACTCCAGACTAGACCAGGAGCCAAATGCCAGTGTGCCCTAGGCAACTTGAAGCAGCAGTCAAGCTAGACCATTTTGGCAGGAAGTGGCACACACTTACAATGACTTCTGGCCACGGCCAACCACAAGGCCATATAGGCCTGTTGAAAAGATGAGGAGTCAAGAAAGGTTGTCTTGTCCTTGATCTCCACTAAAGTTCTTGCCACTCAAGAACATTAGGTTGGCCATTGCTTGACTTAGTAGCGGACAGAGCGCTGTGCAGCTCCTTAAAAGCAATAGAGTTTGCACAATCCTTCACATTAGAAGCTGACAATAACACAGTCATTGGCAAAAAGGGACCAAACCACTTGTACCTGGTGAGGGTGCTGGTCCTCACAGGAAAAGAGCACCAGGGAAACCTTGTGGGGAATGTGTAACGCATGGGATCTGAGCCAGTGTGAGCTCACTCTGACCCATCAGTTTTGCCCCATAACTCATAGTTTTTCATAATGAAAACAGCATGTCTCAGTGAGCACAGCCTCTGTGTGGGCTTTCCCAAACAGGCGGCACGCTCAGAGTACTCCTCTGAGGAACATCCGTCTGCATGAGCCACATCCGTAGCAAGGCATTTTGCAGCAAACACTCTGAAAATATGCTCAGCACTGTATCAGCTGCTAGAGTTCCTCTATGGCGAGCAAGAAGTTCTTCTTGTTCTTCATTGGAGTGAGCAAGGAGATGATCTTTGCACTGAAGGAGAAGGTTCGAATGAAAGGGCAATCAGCAACCAATGCCATTTGTTTGTGCAGCTACATGCATGTTAACAAATCAGGCTTCAGCATTCGGAGAAAACAATGTTTTATGCAATCAGTTTTACCAGCTTAAAACTGCATCATCCACTGTTTACGTAACACTGAGCAAGGTTATCTTTGCCTTACAACTAAAACCACACTTCTTTAGAGACATTCTTCCCGACTGAGTCCCATGCAGCAGTGCAGCCGAATGAAGCACGTTGATGGGTGCACTCTTGCTCTCGCTCTGGTCGATGTGTGCGCGGATGCGCTCTTTCGGGAGAAATGCCCATACAAAGAGTTCCACCTTTCAGGACGTCATGAAGAGCCATGAACGAAAAAAAAATTCAGAAACTTGTAAGAAACCCAGAAGTGTGTATTCACCACAGAAATAATCTGTTATACGTCCAAATAGTTTTTTGAAACTTTGGCCATGTTTAGCATGAGAATCCAACTCTTCAACAGTGTAAATAACTTAACATGCATGAAACAGCGTCCCCCCCCCCCCCCCCCCCCCGCCCGTAATGTTAAAGTGTGAATTTTTCTACATAGCAATTATAATCCATCACCTCATATTTAAAACAATTCTAAATCTATGAATATGCAGTAAAATGTCAAAAAAAGGAAAAAGTGTTATTTTTAAATAGTGTCATTTTTCCTGTAGGCATTTGTGATCTCCTTCACATCAGACTTTATCCCACGGCTGGTCTATAAGTACATGTACAGTCCAGATGGGTCAATGCACGGCTTTGTCAACCACACGCTGTCTTACTTTAATGTCAGTCACTTCCAGAACGGTACCGCTCCATTGGAACCTTTCCATCTAGGCTTCTATGTGGACATCTGCAGGTACGGTGTACCTATAATAGCAGCTCTAAACTCAATTAGCACTCCACATAAATGTTTGATGACATATTTCTCCTTTTCCTCCAGGTATAAAGACTACAGAGAGCCTCCGTGGTCTCTGACACCATACGAGATCTCCAAAGAGTTCTGGGCTGTGTTGGCGGCCAGACTAGCATTTGTCATTGTCTTTCAGGTTAGTGTCTAATATCTAAAAACACATCTCTTAACTCATCTTTTAACTCATTTTTGTGGATGTTTTGTGCTGGTAAACACATTATTATGTTATCATAGATATTAAGTGAACTCGACAAACCATTTGAGAGTGAAGTTGTTTGTGATATATTGAGAAAAAGAAAGGCTGGTTAAATTGTCCTCTTGTCCTCTGCAGAATGTGGTGATGTTGATGAGTGATATTGTGGACTGGATCATCCCAGATATTCCCAAAGACATCAGTTTACAGATCCATAAAGAGAAGATCCTCATGATGGATCTGTTCATGAAAGAGGAACAGGGAAAGACACGGATAGAGGACAGCTGTAAAGAGACGAGTCACAGTTCTCTGACACGCTCACGGTCCGTGTCTACAACCTGCAAAAACTACTAACATCAGCAGCCTCAGAGTTTTTATCGTTACATTCCACTGACGAACCCCAGACGCGGTATTGGGTCTAAAATAAGGCTAAAATAAGGCCTGTCGCCAGTGCACACTGCCTGACTTCATATTATACAGTTCTTCATGCTTCTTAAATGTGATGTTCTTTGTGTGCTCTGTTTTTTTTTTTGGTCATATTCATTTCCCTCTATGTCATTGTTCTCTAGTCAATGCATTATTATAGACCAAAACATGCTCTAGAGAAGCATGTGAACGACAACACTTCTGGCTTTGTGAGCTCGATTTTGTACATCTTTGCAACAGTTTGGTAGCATTGCTGGACATTAGCATAAATCAGCATTCATGTCTTGTCCAGTAATCCTGATGAGGTGTGTTCGATGAAAGTCGTGGAGCTCGAGGGTCTCCTGTGTTGTCTTGCAGGTCAATTATTGTCATGGCAAAAGAGTTTAAAGAATCTTGTTGAGCAAGTTAGTTAAACTACCTGAAGTTCACATCCAGACGCATTTGAATGAGGGTGACTCTGCCGCCTCCTAGAGTACTACTGTGTGATATTACCACAGGAATACAAGATTAAATGTTACAGCATGAGACCACACACTTGCATTTAAGTTTTTATCTTACGAATCCTTCAGATTATTAATTGATTCTCTAAACAAATGGCATAAAAGTCTTAACCATCATGATACAACGAACTGAACTGTTTTTATACACTGATAAAATGCTCATATAAATCATACCAGTAAACATTACAGATCAAGGCAAAACTGAATCTACTAAACAATTTGCCAGTTTGACCAATACAAAAGGGCTGTTAGATGTTTTGATTGAAATGTTTGATTTTGATTTTCAATCCTGAAGGATTCGGTTGTTTTGTTTGCAGTTGTTTGTAATGGAAAATATCTACTATCCTCTATTTATATCTATTATAAAGCCTGAATAATAGGAGGAGTTTTTGACAAGGATTCATATAAACATTTTGATCATTCGAACAAATCGACATCAAAATGTAATTAGAGGTAATAAATTAGATCCTACTCTGATCCTGATAAATATTAATGACATGATATTTTTGGAATTTTGAAAAGCCCCAGCAGATTTGAAGTGGACGTCGTTCTTCTCTGCTTGAATTCTTCTAATCGGATGTCCCTCCATATTTAATGTTTTCACTTTTGTTGTATGATGACAATTTTTCTAATGCTTTTAATTATTTTGTACGGTGGATGCTTTTCATATTTAATGGTGCTTGATGAGATTCATAATCTGTACGTTGAGCAAGCACTATGGAACATATTATCATTGCATAAAACATTATACTTCTCATTCACATTGTGTTCAAAGAGTGTAACAGACTTGAAAACCATCATTTCCAAGTTAAATCCAATAATGTTTTAGATTTTTTACAGGATCATTAAGTCATTTAGACTCTTAGATTTCTAAGGTGTATGTATACTGTCCGGAGATGTATGGCTTTTTGATTGACATTTACAGTTTGCACCAAACGGGTTGTACAGTAAAAACAAACAAGACTCAAATGAACTGCAGGCGATTTAATGCTCCCAAGATAAACCATTTCTGTGCTGATATATTTTAAGGTCTTACATACCTTTTTTTTTTAAGTATGATGTTTATTCACTGCTTTACATGTCTACTAAAATGTTAATGCGCATACGCATCTTCTGTTTGCTTGCCTTAATTTAGGAACACAGTGTGCTTTAGTGAATGTCGCTGTGTATTGTAATGTAACACTAAAATGAAATAAAGTCTACTTCAGTTGTCAGTTTACTTTTGTGACATCTGTTCCATGGACTCTTATTTTTATATGTATTTCAGTTTCCTCTCTGTATATGAATTTAAATTTTAATGACATTTGTAAGCGTTTTAATTTGTTAACTAATTATCTGTTAATCATTATGTGTTGTTCAATAAACACAATTTCATATCTGTAGCTATTTTAATATATATATATATATATATATATATATATTATTCAATGATCTGTTAAGCATTTTATAATGTTTATGATTTATTGAAAATTTAATGAAAATTAATGCTGTTAAAATCACTTGTGGATTTTTAAAAAGTAAATGGTCATATGTGAATTGAATGAACTCTTGTTAATGATTTATTAATAAAAGTTATTATAATGTGTTATCATATAAAAAAAGATATTGTCTGTGTGTAAGGACCAAATGTGAAGGTGTGCTCAGATAAAGAAATTTCATTAATTAATATTATTTTTAATACGGACACAAAACCAAATCTCAAGTATGACTTTGATAAACTGACTGAAGTTAAAAGAGTCCATCTGCTCAATCCTCCAGATTCATTATATTCCTCATATATCTTGCCACGTTATCTTGTTGCGTCTTGTCTTGTTTATTTTGAGTCTTGTGTTAGTACCTGCCCTGCATCCTGAATTTTTCTGGCCACTGATGTCAAAAAACACCACTAATGCTCATACGGCATCTGGGTCCTTTCTTTTGCAGATCTGTAAAAGAATAACCAGGGCTCCTGCCTTGATCTCATAACAAGACTGAAGGAGAACATGAAGTGCAGACAAACATATGACAAGGTCTTCCAAAGCATATGGGGTGCATCCGGTAAGTTGCAGTGTCGCTTCGGAAACTGTTGTATTAGGTTGTTGCAAATTCTTTGTTGTAAGTCTTTTGAATCTTTAATCTTGTAATACATTGCAGACCTTCTACTCTCCTGGAAGCACTTCCCAAATGTCTGTGTTTATGATTCGCAAGAGGTTTGGCAGCTCACAGATAAGAATGTGAAGTCAGCCAGGGATTGAAATATTGCAGGTGTCACAGCAATGGCTACATGAAAGGGTGCATCGCGGGGAGGAAAATGCTCATCCGGTCACTTGATCTTCTGAGTACTAATTCTGAGAAGAATGCCACAGATCCAAAGGACATACTGTGCAGTATCCAACTTGTCCCTGAGCCGAAAGGGTGATTAAGTAACCAAGTTGCAGAGCAGTTCTTTGCCAAAATGCATAAAAGTAACTACTTCTTCAACAACATGGCTCCATCAACCCATGCATTTCTTATGAGAAGAGTTATCCATCATCATAACACCTCCACAAATAGAGCACTTCTGGAGAGGCCGTTAAACTCCGGACGCCAGCTGAAACTTCTGAGGCCCATCACCTTGTTTGCTTTAGGAAAAGCTGTTATAGGTGAATGAAGCAGTATTTTTGTTCCGGTTTTGCTGAGCTCTTGTCTTCTTGGTGTCCCCAGCCCAGCAATCAAGTGCATCAAAACGACAAAGCACAACTGTGGCAGCCCAGGCACCTTCCACAACAAGTACATTGCTTTAACATTAATGATAATACAAAGTCAGTCATGTAAAAGCTTGACCCATGTGACGTAATTGTTCATGCTTTGTCAAAACTTAGAAACGTAACTGCAATGCATATTCTTGTCATTGAATTGTTTCATAATTCATTAGTGCTTCATTTTTCTTGTAGATGTTGGCCCTTCACACCATTGTGGGCGGCATTGTGCATCAGGCCCTGCAGAACATATATAACATTTTAATATAAACCAATTTATTGAATACACTTTTCAACACAGTTGGATCATAACCAGGTTGTAAGTACTGCTTCAAAACCCCAAAAGAAAGGCATCTTCTATGGCTTCTGCTTCTTTGTTTTTTTTCTTTCGACTTATACTTCTTTGACAGCTTCTGCTTCTTCAACTTTTTCTTAGACTTGTGCTTATTTGACCTTTTCTTTGACTTTTACTTTTTCAACTTCTTCTATGGCTTCTGCTTAGATTTTTTTTTTTACTTCTACTTCTTCAACTTCGATGGCTTCTTCAAATTTTTTCCGACTTCTACTTCTTCGACAGCTTCTGCTTCTTTTTCTATTTATGGCTTCTGCTTCGACTTTTTTTCCCTTGACTTCTACTTTAACTTCTATGGCTTCTGCTTCTACCATTTTGTTTTTCTTCGACTTGAACTTCTATGGCTTCTGCTTCTTCAATTTTTTTTCTTTGACTTCTACTTTGACTTCTATGGCTTCTGCTTCTTCAATTTTTTTTCTTTGACTTCTACTTTGACTTCTATGGTTTCTGCTTCTTCCATTTTTTTTCTTCAACTTCAACTTCTATGGCTTCTGCTTCTTCAATTTTTTTTCTTTGACTTCTACTTTGACTTCTATGGCTTCTGCTTCTTCAATTTTTTTTCTTTGACTTCTACTTTGACTTCTATGGTTTCTGCTTCTTCCATTTTTTTTCTTCAACTTCAACTTCTATGGCTTCTGCTTCTTCAATTTTTTTTTCTTTGACTTCAACTTCTATGGCTTCTGCTTCTTCAACTTTTTCTTTGACTTCTACTTTGGCTTCTACTTCAATTTTCTTCCTTCGACTTCTATGGCTTCTACTTCAATTTTTTTTCTTCTACTCCAACTTCTATGGCTTCTACTTCAATTTTCTTCCTTCGACTTCTATGGCTTCTACTTCAATTTTTTTCTTCTACTCCAACTTCTATGGCTTCTACTTCAATTTTTTTCTTCTACTCCAACTTCTATGGCTTCTGCTTCTTCAATTTTTTTTTCTTTGACTTCAACTTCTATGGCTTCTACTTCTTCAATTTTTTCTTTGACTTCTACTTTGGCTTCTGCTTCTTCAATTTTTTCTTTGACTTCTACTTTGGCTTCTACTTCTTCAATTTTTTCTTTGACTTCTACTTTGGCTTCTACTTCAATTTTTTCTTTGACTTCTACTTCGGCTTCTGCTTCTTCATTTTGTTTTCCTTCGACTTCTATGGCTTCTACTTCTTCAATTTATTTCGACTTTACTTCTTCAACTTCTATGGCTTCTACTTTTTTTTTTCTTCTACTTCAACTTCCATGGCTTCTGCTTCAATTGACTTCTACTTTTTTTTTACATCTGTTTTTGTAAACTTTCCTTGCCATCCATCCCCAAACATTCTCAATGGGATTTAGATCAGGGGAACACGCAGGATGGTCCAAAAGAGTGACGGTATTCTCCTGGAAGAAGTCCTTTGTCAGGTGGGAAATGTGAACTGCAGCGTTGTCCTGTTGAAAGATCCAGTCATTAAGCTCCCAAAATCATGATGGAGCCTCCTCTACTGTGCCGCGTAGAAAACATCTCCAGTGGGATCTCCTTGTCATGCCAGTAACGTTGGAAGCCATCAGGACTGTCCAGGTTACAGCTTTTCTCATCAGAGAATAAAACTTTCTTCCACCTTTCAATGTCACATGTTTGGTGCACCTTTGCAAATTCCAAATGGGCAAATGGAAGGAGACGTGGTCTTTGAAGACATTTTCTTGCTCTTGAAGCCCTTCTCTCGCAGATGCCTTCTTACGGTTATTGAGCTGCAGTCAGCATCAGTAAGGGCTTTATTTGGGTTGAGGATCGGCCTGTCTCTTCACGGACAGGTCGTTGGATCCTTCAGTGCAGGGGAAATTTTTTTGGGTCTACCACTTGAGTTTTTTTGCCCCATAACTCTCAGGATCTTTTAAAAAATGTAAAATGACTCTTTACCGCATCCAAGCTCGGCAGCTATGGCACGTTGCGAGAGATCTTGAACAATCCTGCCATGCTCAAAGACAGAAAGCCTTTTTGCCATTGCCATTAGGATATGACAGTGTGACAAAAGGACAATAACATGAAAGCCATATTTTTGTGCAGATTTTAACTTTATAAGGCTATGGTCTTAAACTTTTGATCAGCTGATGAGCAGTCTGTTTGAGTTTAAATTTAGTTTAAAATAAATTGTCTACTCTCTATTTTTTGTCTCTTGCTCCTGTTTCTTCTTTTTGCATTTTGAAGCAGTACTTAAAACCTAATTATTACCCAACTGCGCAAAATATGAAAACTTGTAATGCTTCCCCTGGTCTTAAGATTTTGTTCAGGAGTGTATTTCATTTAATGTTTACTGTTAAATATCACATAACATGCTTGTGATATTTAGCAGTACATAAACAAAAGGCAGAGCCCCTCAAAATATGGATTTTAAACTTACTGCTATGTTTTAATGTCTGTAGTGGAAATTGCTGGAGAAAAAAAAGGCTGAAGCACCTTTGTGTAAGAAACTGTAAAAGCTTAGTATACCACTTCAGTATAATTACATTAATTTATTAAGGTGAGACACTGCAGGTGAATAATTTTGTATATGTTATTACATATTAATATTGTATAGTTTGAATAATTTTGTCAATTTGTTTTTTGTATTACGTATATAAGTGTTTTTAAATTATGTTTAAATATGCAACTGAGGCATTATGAAATATGCACTAATTTGCATACATTTCTAATACAAAAATCTAAACGCTGGCTGTTTCAAAATTCATGGGTAATTTTGACATAATAGTCAAATGTTTTTACAGAGGGGATATTGGGTATCTCATTTTGTCACTCCATAATTCAGACAGAAAACAATGTTGTTGTTTTTTTTTTTTTACCATTTTTGGGGGAATTTTTTTAGAATGTATAAACTCAAGCAAATTATATATGAATAAATCCCTCTGTAAAAACCTTCAGGATATGGACAAGAATAAAAATGTGACGTTTGGTGTAAGTGCTACTGAAGTGGAGATTTATGGCTCAGTGTAGGAGAAAATAGTCATTTTGAGAAAATGGCCTTCAAAAATATGTATTGTAATTGAAATCTGTTGACACAAATAGATAACGTGCTATAAAAGAAACACTTAAGTGTCTTTTTGGGTGTTTTCTTTCCACTAGTCTGAAAACACTAAGAAACGCCAAAAAGCCCAGAATCTCAAACTTGACATGTGCTTGAGAAATCAGTGTATTTGCCTGCAGCGTCTCCCCTTAATTAATTTAAACAATTACCAAATGACTATATACATTTGGTCAAATATAAAAAGCCAGTATCAGCGTTATTAATTCTGCATTTGTTGGATCTGTTTAAAATACACTGTAACAGTTCTATATATCGATAAATTGAAAGTTGAAGTGTTGGGCTACAGATCATGAAACATGGAAGCAAAACCAGCTGAAGACCACTGATAAAAATCAAGCCTCAAGAGACCTTCAGATGACCTCAAAGTCAAGTTTATAAGACACAGAATGCAGATAACAGGCCTGATAGTGGAAAAAATTCCTGAGCCTGAACTATTTTCCGTGCCCCCGAGGTGAGGGTACTATGTATGCGACGCACGTTTAACACATAACATGTTAGCCCCTGGGCCCAAATATATAAACAGCCTATGTATAACCCTGATCATCATTATTGTCAAGTGGCTCTTTTTAGATATTTTCATATTTGCATTATGCCCCCAGTATTATTCAAGAAAACACAGCATTTTCTTCTCAATATGTTCAGTGCCTAGATTGACATTATTAGCTCATCTTAGTACAATCACTGGAAGTAAATGCTACAGATGCTACAGCCATATCAAGACAGGTCAGTAAGTGGCAATAATAGTACTCCAAAGTACACAGGAATTGATTAACTAAAGAACATTAAAAGGACACACATTCATTTTTCTTTAACAAATTTAATCGCAAAATATGCACCATTCAACTGAAAAACCATAATAAATAAATGTACTGTAAAAGACAGTATGGGATTAACAAAAAACATTTCTCCTTCCCTGTATTTCTTCCTTTCTGAACGTAGTTTTTGGTCCAAAATATGCGAGATGCCGTGTGTAAGAAGATAGATTGCTGCTGCCTGGAGACAGACAGATGCGGCAGGACGGGTCTATCATCCGCTGTTTCTTACATAAAGTAACGAGTGGGTGGCCGATAGTAAATGATCGCAAAATTTCTAAATCTCATTTCAGATTTTGGTAGCCTGAAAATCATTTTAACTTTTAACTAAAATTAGATAGGAGTCTAAATGTCAATCAAAAATATTTTCAATACATAAATATTAACAAATATCAAGGAATGAATTTTATTTCACTATTTACAGTGTATCTGCAGAATTTTTAAATATCAATGTAAGGCAATTTATTAACCTTTTTAAGAGCTGCACAAGTAAAATGAACAGGATGAGTGGGGTTGGACGATATACGGTATTAAGCCATAGAATTAAATGATTTACAGTTCAGATACAGGTTTTTCACAAAAAAATCTTATACATTGGCATTTCAGCCTTTACCCCATTAAAATGAATAAATCAAGTATATAATGCATTACATTTATTTAAAACAAATGTCCTAATTGTTTAGATTTTTAGAAAGCACATTAACTTCTTTCCCATTTACAACACTGTGTTTGATGCATAAAAAACATTGGTCGAGATTTGCAATAATCTGACCAAAAACATCTGAAAATTTGGACGTGCAAGTTAATTGTCTGTCTGTTAATCCAGCTCTATCGCGATTCTCGTCTTTCTGTCCACAACTGTAAGACATCTTAAAATAATTAATCCTCTTCTTTCACTATTTAAAATATTTCCAACTTTTTAAGGCCTTAAATTTGATACAACTAAACTGAGTTGTTAAGGACCTGCAGGAGCCCTCTACTTCAGCTGGTAGCCCGACTGGAAAACACTACAGCTCCGGGACGTCGGGCTAGCGACTTTGCGAGCCCTGTATGTGCCTTTATCGATATCTTTAATGTCTTCCCCTGGCTTCATGAACATAGCCATGACTTACGGTTTGAGTTGCCAGTATGAGACAATTGTACGGGAGCTAAAAACACCGTCGCGCATGGAGCATTGCCTTAACCTGTATCAATCTATTTGACAAAGACACAAGGCCCGCCCTTTCCCTACTTCTGATTGGCTCATCAGCTAGTATGTATATTGTTTGAGTCGTTGAGCGTTAAAGCTGCTCTCTGATTCTCAGATTTTGAGAAATGACAGATCAATATCCGCGAACCTGAACGCCTATCACCCCTGAGATAATCACCTGCCAGTGTTTGATCAGGATAACCCCCCCCCCAAACAAACAGAAACCATGAAGATGAATTTTTCCAGATCTTTTATTTAGCAAAAGGAGCTTAAGCGGTCAGCACACACGCTCCTCCAACACTCTTGATCTTCTCCTCGGCCCGTCTGCTGAAGTACTTGGCCTTCACGATCACCGGCTGCTTGGGCAGTTTGCCTTTACCCAACACCTTGAAGTAGCCCTGAAACACAACACAACATCAGCACACTCCTCTGGAACCAGAGACTCAAGCAGCTGTGACAGTGAACACTAATTACTTAAACGCACAGCTTACGCTTAGAAAACTGTTAAAATAAATAAATAACCCCAAATACAAAATACATGCTTCTCCAGATATGAAACTGGGTATAAACCAAGTTCAAAGCATTAAACTGCAAGTCTCAAATAATAAGAAAACCAGGACTGGACTGAATGAAACGCACTTAAACGGTCCTCTCACTAATTCTACTAATTCTATCAGGACACATGTGACCCTGGAGCACAAAACCAGTCTGAAGAAGCACAGGTATATTAGTACGTTGTATGGATCAAAATTAGTGACTTTTTGTAAGTTTCCTACTGTAAATATCTCAAAACTTAATTTGATTAGTAATGTGCATTGCTAAGAACTTTATTTAGACTTTAAAAGACATTGTCAATATTTGGATTTTTTCCACCCTCCACCATGGCAGCATCTCGAAATATTGCCCTACCAAATCACACATCAATTCAACACTTATTCAGTTTTTGACGTTTAAACTAGATAAAAAGGTGTCAAGACAAACTTTAAGTTGGCATGAGAAAGCCTGATCAGAAAGTTTGAAAACGTATTTAAAAGTTTTAAGTTTTTCAGTCTAAAAAAGAGTGAAGTTTAAAGTAGTTTTAAAGCTTGAATGCTTTGAAGGCAACGGTCTGTCAGACAGACGAACATGATTAGCAAGTTACTAGCCAGTGTTAAGCATCATTAGCATTCTAGTTGCTAGGCGTAGACAGACAAGTTTAAATGGATTATAAATATAGCACATAGAAGGGAAGTTTGATTGAGTCTCAAGGGATTGTGGGAGTTTTGAACATTCCGTCAACTAAGTCTATGGGATTTGTCCCAGTTTGAATCATTTCTGGATATGATGATGAAAACTTTAGTCGGATCAGTTAGAAAAGATCCAGCAACTGGAGTCGGATCAGTTGAAGATCTGGCCTGAGTTTGGAGAGTTAAAGCTCGAGGAGGAGCAGCACTCAGAAATGTTAGTCTTAGAAGTAAGTTTAAACCGCTTTTGTGGTCCAGGGTCACAAATGAAACCTGCAAGACTAAACACATCCACACACACACAGTCCAGCTGGGGAAGACCAGAGAACACCAGTCAGAAAAGTGATGGAAAAACACAAGCTACAAATGAACAGTGCGTGCAGCAGTGGTTTCCAGCGCTGGTCTTGGTGACCCAAAGCACTGCATGTTTGTCCTTAATGATGAGCAGGAACGCCACATTTCTAAAGAGCAGAGTGGATGCGATGTAAAGCACAGAGTCGGGTCACTCACGGCGCGCACGACGTCGATGATGGGTGCCGGCCCGTCGGGGATCTTGCCGAAGTGAGCTCTGGTTTGCTCGCTGACCAGCGTCCACAGCTTGTCCAGGTTAATGGTGGGGCAGAACAGAGTGTTCCTCTTCAAGTGG
Source organism: Garra rufa (assembly GCF_049309525.1). Taxonomy (NCBI): domain Eukaryota; kingdom Metazoa; phylum Chordata; class Actinopteri; order Cypriniformes; family Cyprinidae; genus Garra; species Garra rufa. Next base: position 37,296,115 of record NC_133385.1, on the reverse strand, counting down.
TAATGTCTCATACCCACCTTACCAAAATATCCAGGATGACTGAAGGAAACAAACACCAATCAGCACTCAGCAACAACAAACATTAAAAATACAAATCACAACATTCACATTAAACATAACAGGGTTTCTGCTAACTTTCTTCAAAAACCAATGTAGTGTCAAATCAGTTGCATTAACATGTAGAAATACATCCTGAATTCTACAACAACAAACACCTCTAGTGCCATCGAGCAGCATATGGAAATAGCCATATCTTTGACTGTACATTGATCCACATGCAGAAAAACTGATGTTCCTGTTGTGATCTCGTCTTATTTTCCATTACAAGCATCTCAAGAGTTTTAAGGCGAGACACTGCAGGTGAATAGGGTAAAAAACAAAAACAAAAACTAATAGTCATCACTTTACTTACCCAGTTAGTTGATTACAGTGATAATTACAAGAATTTTTTGTATTACAAGTTTCCTAAAACGCTAGGTTTAAATATGCAAATGAGCCATTATTTCATGAGATATGCGGTAATTTGACTACATTTCTAGTACAAAAATAAACACTGGATGAAGTTAGTTTCAAAATACTTGTTTAATTTTGACTTAGAGTCATATGTTTTTACAGAGGGGACTTTGGGTCTCATTTCGTCAAACCATATACAAACAAATCCCTCTGTAAAAACCTTCAGGATATAGACAGGAATAAAAATGTAAAGTGTGGTGTGTTAGGGCTGCACGATCAACCGCACGATGTTGTGAGGCGCGTTTAGTCAATGAAGCTGGTACTTTGATTAGTAGTAAATCTCCATCACGTGCGTTCAGCTGGAGCAATTAATACACAGAGAAGTCACTGACAAGCTCGAATGCGATTTTGAGCGCGATTTGGCGTAGCTTGTCAGTGATTTACGCCTCAGTGTATTAATTGCCGCTCCAGCTGAACGCACGTGATGGAGATTTACTACTAATCAAAGTACCGTGTAAGTGCTACTGAAGTGGAGATTTATGGCTCAATGTAGGAGAAATGACTCACAGCCTTTAAAAAATATGTTTTGTAAGTGAAATCCATTGACAAAAATAGATAGTGCTATAAAAGAAACTGTCTTTTGGGTGTTTTCTGTCTACTAGTCTGAAAAAACACTATGAAAAACCAAAAAGCACAATGTCAAACTTGACAGATGCATGAAAGAAAAACAGCGTTTTTGCCTGCAATGTCTCGCCCTTAAATCAAGATACATTTACTTGAGAAGAAGTGAGATGACAAAATACATCTCATTTTCTGTGGAATTGTTTAAAATGACTTAAGTTTGATTGAAACATCACAAAATAATTGTTCTTGTTTTAAAGCATACCAACATGCTTAGTTTCTCAAAACAAGTCTTCATGTCTCGAGTTTGTATTCTAAGTAACATTTAAGGATGATATTAATATGAGAAAACCATTACATTACTCTTTTGCAGTGCATGCAATAGTGTTGTCAAAAGTCCCGGTACTTCGGTACCAAGTCGGTACTAAAAAAATTAAAACGTTACGGTACCAGGTTTTCTTAAGTACCGGTGGTACCGACTATCCGGTCAACCCGGTTCTTGATACGCTACACAAAAGGTGCGCACTGCGCGGTTGCGCTCTCTTCAACTGCCGCTGCTGATGCCGTGGCTCTGAATCCACTTGTTGACAAAGAAGAGCCATGCTTGCTCCAATTAGTTTGGATTTGCGGCTAAACATGGCGAACATCATAGATCATCAAAAAACTATTTGCAAAGGATGTCGTCTAGCTTCTCTCGAAAGGAGGAAACACATTAAACTTAAAACACCTCAAAGACCGACTCAGGGATCAAATGAAAGAGTTCAAGTAAGGTAAGTTTCATTTTAATTTCATATTTAGAGCATTATTGCATATTTTAATTTGAATGTAAGACTGAAATAAACATCACCGTTTGTGTAGTGAATCGTTAGCATAAGCGCGGCTAACGCTAATACGCTGAGCCTTAGAATGAATTTGAAACAACGCTCCTATAACTTTTGTTAGAGTAAAAAAAAAAAAAAGGACATTATGTATTTACTATTTTTACACACAAATGACCTGTGTATCCAAAATGTGTGTTAGAGATTGTACAAATGTGTTGTTAATGTTTATGTCCTTAATATTCGTCTGTCAGAAAACGTTCTAGACTTATTCTAGGCTGGATAACTAGCAGATTTAAAAAGCTTTTTGTTAATAAATATGAATGCAGTTTGGATTGAATAAAAGTACAATCAAATAAAACACGTTTTATTCCCTGTTTAGTTTGGTAATACTTTACAATAAGATCAAATTCATGCATCATCTAACATAAACTTAGAGTATTTTTACAACATTAATTCATGTTTGTGAAATGTTATTTAATACAAACACATGATCATTCATGTTTGTTCATGTTTAACAGATTAACATGATTTTATGCAGTAGTAAATGTTGAAATTAACCTAAACTTACGAAGAATAATTGCCATATAACTACTGTTTATTGTTAGGCAATGTGAAAATTGTACAAATTAAAATTGTACAGTGTTTTTAATACTGCAGTTTTCATCTGTGATAGACACTGGTCTTAATATATGTAATCTTATCTACATTTATTATAACAGCTGAGGTTTACTGAAAATTAATATTTTTGCTGGTGTCAATGATCTAATGTCACATCTGGTCAGACTTAGTCCACGGCTTTACTTAAGTATATTATATTTTCTTTTTACAGCTGCAGATTGAGGAAGATCATGAAAGACCCCAGCGAACTCTAAAACAGACAACGGTTACAGATGTTTTTCAGCAGCAGCAGAAATATGACAAAATGGTTGGGTGAAGCTTCTTTACATTTTTTATGCCTGTAATTTATTTAGATGTTATTTAATTACTAAAATGTTTTCAATCCTTGAAATACTTTTTTAACCTGTGGAAAAACTTTTAACATTTTATGTAAGTATAAAGAATGGCACTGTTTTTTTGTACATTTTATTTTTGTTCGTTTATTAATAAAAAATAGTGTTGCTCAATTAATATGTTATTGTGTTTTGCTTTGGTACCGAAATTGGTACCGAGAACCGTGAATTTTCAATGGTATTGGTACCGAATACTGAAATTTTGGTACCGTGACAACACTAGCATGCAAGTAAAACCACAACTTTGAATGAATGAATATTACTTTTTCTCCAAATTTAACCTTAAGGTTTTAATATGAGGATATCTGAATTTAGGATTAAGTACCCTAATAATTAGTAAAACTGTATTCAGAAGGCCTAGAAAGCACATTCTGAAGCTGAAGTGGGTTTTAGCAACATTTGAAGCTACAGTATAAACACACACAGCTCAATCGAAACTTATGTTTTGCTGATTGCTGTATTTACAGTGAATCGCATTTGAAGGGTCAGGTTTGTACTCACTATTTGTCGAAGTTGATTCTGTGATGATGCATGCCACCAGCATTACCGCGACCTCCAGGATGCTTCCTGTGCTTGCCTACAGAAACCATCAAACATTAATGTGACAAAGAGCTCCAAACACACAGCATTCTCAAGCCCCTGGTGTGTGTTAACATCAGCCACACGTGTATTACTGACCGATACGCCCGTGCCCGTGGCTGACGTGCCCGCGCAGCTTCCTAGTCTTGGACTTTTTGGTCGGCTGTGAAGAAAATACATTTATTTGAGTGTGATTTACACATTGCGGTATTTTACTTGATTACTGAGACACACTACAGCGCTGTCGGAAACTAGCAGCGAGATCGCCGCTACACGGCTATTATTCCGCTAAAATAGCTCTGCATCTCGGACAACATCTGCACAATACAGACTGCTAATCACACTTCAGCTTATAAGGAATCACATCAACAAATTACAACGCTGTTCTGACTCTATTTAATACAGGATTGAAAGGGATTGACGTTTTAATGACAGTCAGAGAGCGCTTCATGAGCACCTACCATGGCGGCAGAGAACGCAAAGAGGAAGTTGATCTGTGGTCTCGCGAGATTATGCGTGTCGGCCGCGTCCAGCGGGATTTCAACGAGAGAGCGCCGCCTGCAGACTGGAGTCAAAACTACTGCTATAACACTAATAAGTGTGCTTACCTGCAGAAAAAAAAATCATTTCATACACCTGTTAAAGAGTATATGATGGTAATTAATACCATTCCCTCAGAACTTAGTAGATAAATTCTCGGAAAGTAAATAGATGAAAAACCAAATTTAGATTTTAGTCTTAAATTGGAAGGTATAAATATAAAATGTAAAAAAATAAATAAATTAAAAAAGTAATTATATTTATCTTAAATTTCTGCTGTTCCTTTAGCCATTTGTTTTTGGAGATCACAATTCCAAGATGTCAGCTGTAACTGTATCACTATTAAAATTAGAGAGGTATCTTTCAAGATTGTTTATTGATCCATTGTATTTTATTTTTTAAGAGGAAAACAAGAGTATTGTCCATTTATTTCAAGATTGTATTATTTCGGTGTGATTTTTTTTTTCTTGTTAAACAAAGTTGAATTGCAACTCAAAGAAAAGGCTATTTTATTTTTTTTATGAGTATGCTGTTGACTTCAAAATTTGGTATATTGTGAATTTACTCATTTTATACAGAAAATTCATTATTCACAAATTGTCAGTGAAAAAAACTAATTTTGTAAATTTTACTAATTTTAAAATAGAAATAAGTCACTATCTGTATACGTTAAAAGAAACAAGAAATAACAAACAAAACAAAACTGTAAACTACTTTAAAGCCTTTTTGTTTATTGTTGTTAATTGTCTATTGTTTGTTGTTAATGTTTATTGCTTTCCTTATTTTATTTGTAATTTTTTAAAATGTTTTTTTGTTGTTTTGATGTAATTTATGTTATTGCCTTTGTATGTTCTTTGTTATATAAACTGCAATAATAAGAACCTTTAAAAACTATAACACTAATAAAAATAAACATTACATTCAAACATTACATCCAACATGTCTAATTACATACAAAAAAATAAAATAAAATAACATTTATTAATGTGAATCATAGTACAATATACCTTCGGCATTTCTTTTTTGCGTATGTGTCAGACATTTGTTGTCTAATGTTGCTGTTTTCCTGAGACGCTGAAATGTGGGGAAATTGTATATAAATATATAAACATTTAATAAAAATCAGCACCCAAATAATCAATCGTCTGTGATTGGTCTGTCTCGATCAGCGCTGAGAAAAGTCAAAAGTATCACGTGTCCGGCGCAGTTTCATCAGCAGAGCGGACAGTATTTACACATCAGTGATGACGCCGCCGACAGACTGTTTTCTGACTGAACTAAAACACTCTTTGAGATCCAGAATAAGAGCATTACAATGGAGTATTACCTCGTCGCACCTGTCCCGCTAAACCTCGCCCACTTCGTCATTCTGATTCCCTATATATCCCGTTTCTATGGCAGCACTCCGGAAATGAGGAGGCTGTTTTCCTGTAGATGCTGGAGGCAGGTGCGGGTCACAGATGCGGATACAGTTAGTCCAGAGTCACTCTGAGATAAGACAGCATCAAACATGACGGTTTCCACGTTTCAGAAGCTGACTATCGTGTCGTGTGTGCTGCTGTGCGTCGCGCTGCTGCTGCCGAAGATGCTCTTATCGCGAGGAAACAGAGACACGCCGCACACCGACGGTACTCCAGCATCTTCTGTTGCATGCATTATTCCTGTTATTTCTAGAGTACGCAAAGAAATACATGTTTTCTGTATTTGATTCTTCAAAGGCATTAAGTAATATAGTGATATAGCGAAATGTACCTACAGCCAAAACGAAAAATAATAACAGTAAATAAAAAGCCATTGGAACGTTGCATTAAAACACAGCTTCACATGAAATGTATTTGAAATGTTTTTTTTTTTTTTTAAATTATACGCAAACCTTAAATAAACCGTGCCGTGGTGATCTATATATGTATGGAAAAGTAGTAATAACTGCGTAAGTATTCATATGATGAGATGAAAGGAAGATCCCTTAAATGATTAGTTCACTTCCAGAACAAATCGGCTTGCCATCAAAGATGTTCATGACTGTCTTTCTTCAGTTGTAAAGAAATAGTTTTCTGAGAAAAACATTTCAGGATTTCTCTTTATATAATGGATATATATGGTGCATAGAGTTTGAGCTTCCAAAATGCAGTTTAAATGCAGACTCTTCTTCCTCGTCTGGGATCGTTAGAGTCATTTGAAGCTGCGTTTAAACTGCATTTTGGAAGCTCAAACTCAGGGCACCATAGAAGTCCACTATATGGAGAGAAATTCTGAAATGTTTTTCTCAAAAAAACATAAAGAAACAAGACATGAACATCTTGGATGACTCAGGGTGAGTGCATTATCTGTACATGTTTGTCCTGTAAATTGTAAACACTGATGTCAGTTTGTAAATGTCTGACGAAGGGCCCGCAGGTCATTTTCCTCCAATGCCACACAGAGCGTCTGTATCCGAGGAGCAGCGGCGCTCCGTCCGGCAGACCTCCAGAGCCCACAACCCCGAGGCCATCGCTCGAGCCAAAGGAGGCGGCACCGGCGCCAGCACCGGAGGAAAGTCCAACCTCGCCGGCCAGATCATTCCCATCTACGGCTTCGGGATCTTACTCTACATCCTTTACATTCTGTTTAAGGTGAGGAGGCACTCCTGGATTAGGCTCAGTTTAGAGCTGTGCAATTAATCCAAATTCGGTTTCGATTTTGGTTTCTGCTTCAAATGATCATGAAAATGCAGTAATGGAGATGAAACGATTATTGCGCCCCATTCCGCCGTCTTTCCAGTGGTGTGCTTTTTCTCCTCCATAAAAGCCTAATTTCACATGCAAATCAGCAAAATCACGTTACGGGACTTTCATAAAACGGGACGTGCTTGATTTATTAATGTTTCTTTGATGTTGTGTTTTTAATCGCGCGTAAGAAAGCAGATCACCCACATGTAAAGTTATCTTTTAGCTCAAGGTGCGCCTAAACACTCAAATACACAAAAATATTTCCAAATGAGGCGTTTGGTGATTATTGATGTAAACCCTTGTCAGTTCTGTCTTACAGTTTTTTACAGACGCTAGGACACATTTCTCAATACTTAGGTCACTTTTGCAAAACTCTTCACACAGTGAACACAACAGAAGTCTATGTGGGCTAAACTGAGGATCAATTATCATTGTTTTGGCACAAAATGCATTCAATGACTACATCTCTCAAATTTCATGAATTCTTTTCTCACTCAGACACAACAACTGACAAAAATCTTTGTACGTACAGCACATTTTGCACCTGCTTACATACTATGTTCAAAACAATGACATAATGCAAAACTGAATAAGACAGCAAAATTCAACAGCAATATTTTATTGAAACATATTTCAAATCTAAAAATGCAGTAGATTAGCATTACTATTGTATCTGTATCAGTGGATGGTGTGTATACAAATTCTTGTATTTTGGAATTACTTAGTGCAAAAAAATAAAAATTAATAAACAACATAAAATATAGACGAATTCTGCATCATGTCTGATTCATTCCAGTAACATATATTGCAGTTATAAACAATATATATTGCAATTATAAACAGAGATGTGTCCTTGTTTTACACAAGAAAACACTGTGTAATGCTACATGTTGTTAGTGTTTTTTAGGTCGTTGTTTTGTGGGTGACAAAGTGTGTTTGTCGGCTGTCAACCTAGTGTTCTGGAAGAATGAGTTTATTTGAGACCTGAATAAAGTGTTTTGGTAGTTGTGGTGCATTTTGAATGTGAAATGAACTGCTTTGCCAAGCTGAAAGTCGGTTAGGAGAATTGAGTGAAGAGTTTTGCAAAAGTGACCTAAGAATTGAGAAATGTGTCCTAGCGTCTGTAAAAAACTGTAAATGATCATAAACAGTTGAGAATGTAAATCTGTGTGTAAATTATATATTGGATAGTATAAATAGTATATTGGATCCGTGCGGCTCTTAAAGCGCCAACAAATAATATTCCTTCTGCCGTCTCTGTGCTTAATATTAATAAAACGTAAAAATATAAATATAAAGAGAAAAATCACTCACTGCTCTTGAATGAAGGACTTTTGTAGTTTCAATAAGAAACAAAGCACGTTTAACTATTACAGTGAAGACGCCGTTTTATTTTACATTCAGTTTCTGTAGTATTGTTACTTTAGATTTGCATAAAAGTATTCAGTATTTTTTTATTTTCCAAAAAAATGCCCTTTTTTTAAATTTGTATCTTCTTTCTGCTGTATTGCTATCTTTAAATGAATCAGTAATATAAAGTTTGGGAAAATTGTGTTCAATAATGGTGATTATGAGCAGCTATAGCTCGGATGACGTGAGGTTTTTATTTGTGTCTGTTGAAGATCACGTCCAAAGGCAACACAACGAAACCTCCAGAGGGCCGATTCACTGCGGTCAGATCAGAAAACATGAAGAGGAAAATAAGTATGATCACATTTAAACAGCTTTACATGTGTGTGTCAGTGTGTGTGTGTGTGTGTATATATGTGTGTGTCAGTGTGTGTGTGTGTGTGTGTGTGTGTTGAGTAACGCATCTCTCTCTCTCTCAGCTGATTTTGAGCTGGCTCAGCTGCAGGACAGACTGAATGAGACGAAGGACGTGATCGAGAGGATCATTTCTGCGGCCAGCGCTGGCTCAGACAGGTGTGGATATCTGTGTGTCTGTGTGTTTCTCTGTGAGGTCGGCGTGTGACGTGTGTTTGTGTGCTCAGTGAGGGAGCAGCGGTGGCGCTGGATGAGGAGCAGAAGCTGCTGTTCCAGCTGCAGGAGATCACTCGCGTCATGCAGGACGGACGATTCGTGGACACGCTCCCAGCAAAGACGGAGTGGGACGGTGAGACGCGCAGATCACGTTACGCTCGCAGATCTTTCACACATCATCGCAGTCTTTAATCACGGTTTTATTTTCGCAGATCTTCCTGAGGACGACGGGAAAGAGCTGAAGGAGCATTTCTGTTGTGTTCATTCATCTCACTCCAGCTCAGACGATCAGGAGACGACTGCAGACACCAACCCTCCTGAGGAAGAGTCCGTCAGCGACCGCGACGAGGAGACGGACGCCAACAGAAACACAAAGATAGAGGACATTTCTTTGTGTGAATCACAGCCAGAGACTGAAGCTCAATCAGGAAGTGACATCACGGAACACGGCGTCGTCAGGCGGAGAAACAAACAATAAAACATCTGAGTAATGACAATTGCTGCATGGACGTCTTTCACCTTATATTGAGCACAGCGTGTTTGCCAGACACACAGGACAGAGCAGCTGTGTCAACATATCACACGATTGCTTCCAAACCAACGGATGAGTATTAATGATCAATATCCTCTCTATTGTGCAGGAACCTCGGCCTATGTTCATAATGTAAACAATATGCAAACAGGTCTTGTGTTCAGAGAAACATGAGCCATTTTAGCTGTGTTCAAATTTCTTGGATCTCAAATGTTATTGCATGCTGTATTTACATCTAATGCATCACTTAAAGAAAGCAACCCTTCATGTACAACAGTCTGATTTAACAGAAGTGCAATAAAAGCCCCCCACCTCAGTTTTTTTGCTTTATACATTTTACAGAAAGCTCTGACTGTAATTCCGTTTAGTTTTGTTTGTGTGCTTCTAATTTCATCACTTGTGTAGTAAACATTGATGCTTTTATTGTTTATCATTTATTCATGTTCTCTTTTCATACTTGCATGAATGTTTATCATTTATTGTTGCATACTGTGTTAATAAAACACACAGCTGATGATTATTTCTTTGGTTCTCCATCCAGTGAATGGCACCTTCATTAGTTAATGAGATGATGAGTTTATCAGTGCTGATGATGATCAGAGTCATACCGAACTCTAAGATGTGACAGAGTCCCAGAGCTGATGATCACTGTCTGGTCTGAACTACTATGGAAAACTTACTTTAAGTGACTTTTTAAAATAAGTTACACCAGTTACTTTGTTTTCCCATGTATCAGCTCCTCTCTCCTGTCCCTATGTTGAGATAATTCCTGGTGTTGTGTCATTTGTGTAAACATACGTTACTGTAGTTTAAGACTAAAAGTCAATATGCATTTACTCATCTCACTTGCACAAAAACAGATTCAGTACCTGTAATAATTAAACATCCTTTGTGTATTCTATGTGAATTTCCTTCAGCCTGAGGCTCATTAATTTCACTGTTGGTGTGAAAGGGCTTTTACATTTACCAAAAAAAAAAAAAAAAAAAATTTTAAATTAAAAACAAGCATGTAAGCCCAGATGAGAAAGAATGGAGAATACACTCACAAACAGAAGCATACACAGAAATGAAATGGTTAAACTATTGTTTATTAAGCATGATTATGCACACACATTTTATGTGCATAAATTATGCCTAATCTTCCACAGTTTTAAAAAGTGGTGGTTTTTTTAGGCTTTTTGGTAGACTATGTAAAGAACCTATTATTAAATGTCCCTGTTATAGCTGTCCAAATGCAAAGGGTTATTTTTTTTCCCTGTTCCTGGAGATCTACTATCTTGCGAAGTTCAGCTCCATCCCTGATCAAACACACCTGGACCAGCTAATTAACCTCTTAGTTAGCACTTGATAATTACAGACAGCTGCGTTGGAGCAGGACTGGAACTAAAGTCTGCAGGCAGGTAGATCTCCAGGGGTCCGTTCTTCGTACCTCGCTTACTACATCCAAGATCAAATGACACATCCAAGATCAAATCATCGCGCTAACTATGAGCTCGCTATTCCGGTTCTCCGAACGCACCTGTTGTTGATGATTAGTATAGCTGGATGAAGTTATTTGAGATCACTGGGTGGCTTAAAAGGGGCTACGTATCGATAGTAGAAACATTGATCGGCAACTCTTTGATTGGTCGGCGAACATGACGAAGGAGCGTGCTCAGTATTTTTCTGCAGCAGAGCAAGAACTCTTGATTGAGGGATTTCAGGAGTTTCAGAGTTAAAACGCAAGGGAACACTGCAAAGGCTGGAAAAGCAAGGAGAGAGGGCTGGCAAAAAGTTGTGAACACATTAAATGCGTTAATGCTGCCCATGTTACATGTTTTTTCCTTGATATGTTATTTTATTTATATTTTTATTTTTTTTTATACACTACTGTTTAAAAGTTTGGGGTCAGTAAGACTTGTAATCGTCTTTAAAGAAGTCTCTTATACTCATCAAGGCTGTATTTATTTGATTAAAAATACAGAAAAAACAGTAATAGTGCAAAATGTTTTTACAATATAAAATAATGTTTTTTATTTTAACATACTTTAAAATAGAATTTATTCCTGTGATGAAAAGCTGAATTTTTATCAGCTGTTACTCCAGTCTTAAGTGTCACATGATCCTTCAGAAATCATTCTAATATGCTGATTTATCATTAGAATGATCAATGTTGGATAATGTCAACAGTTGTGCTGCCAAATATTTTTTGGAACCTCTGATATATATATATACCAAAGACTGTAAAAAAAGATATATACTTTCTTGCAAGATACTTTTTTTTCCCCACGTGAGTCAGTCCGCGTCAGTCGTGCTCTTTAACCAATCAGATGTGACCTCGCCATTTCAACCAATCATAACCGGCCAGGAGCGCAGCCTAAATCCTGTTTACATTTAAGCTTGCGCACCTGTTGCTATGACAGCAAGTTCCGGATGAGCTTCGAAGAACCGAGCGATCCAAGATCACGCAAAATCGTCAACAATCAAATCCAGCTAACTTAGTTAGCGAGGTACGAAGAACGGACCCCAGGAACAGGTTTGAGCAGCCCTGCTCTGTCTAGAGAATAATCTCACGTATTAAAAGAACAGTTTGATTGACAACAGTGGTCCTAGAGGCAAAGTTGTTCAGAATGAGGAGATGTATCATATGATATAAATAATATATGTGAATATATGGATGTTTTATTGCGACGTTAGTGCTTTTACTATAGAAATATCATGTTTTTGACATCTTTTTAACTGTTATAGTGCCACCTATGGTTCGATTTTCATGAAACTAGTTAAAGAGTTTTCATGCATGCTCTGGAACACGTTTTCACCGATTTTCATAAAGCTTTGAGTTTTTGTTCAGGTTTTATAGGCTTTTGGCTATATGTGGCCACACCCCTTTTTAAAATGACCCCGTTATGGCCAACCAAAGGACAAAATACAACATTTCTTTGATATTTATTGATCTAGAGAGTCTAGAGAACTGCACTGCAGTGGTTTGATCGAGATTGGGTGAAAAGCACAGGGATAATTAGCAAAAGTAGGTTTTTAACATAATTGACAATAATTAATGAATGATTTGACAGCAATGGTTCTTGAGGCAAAGTTTCCCAGCATGAGGAGATCTATCAAATGATATGCATATTGTGTGGATGTGTGAAACGCCACGTGATTACAGAGCCATAAAACTCGTGGCCGATTTCTTCCAAAATTCTTACAGACCTTTAGGGCCATGAGTCGAACATGCCCACACAATTTCATTCCAATCGGCCTCCGTTAACCTTGTCAAATAAGTGTTTAAACTTCATTGGCTGACGGCGGCCATGCTTTTTTGAGATACTTGTGCCACTTTAGACTAAGAAACTGCATACCAATTTTCAAGTCGATCGGACCAACGGTTGCATATTTATAACGTTGGCAGAGCTGCACAATTTTTTTATTTTGAACAAAGATTGAGTTTATACACGTGTCCTGAGTTTGGTGAAGATATCACATTCTGTTCAAGAGTTACAGCTAAATATAGCAATTGGCTAACATTAGCATAGAACTTTTTGACGTTCCCATCTGACTGAGAGTCGAAATTTCAACTTTTTTTGATAATTATTGACATTCAGTGTCCAGAGAATGTGTCTTTGGTTTGGTTTTTGTTCGTGCTGACCCAAGGAATCCAATGATGTTTTTGAGTCTACAACAAACTGTGTACGAGCTACTGCCAAAAATGCCTGCAATTTTAGTTTTTTTGCGTTGTAGCACCCCGTTAGGCCGATTGGGGTGAGTTTTTGTTAGGATGTGCTCTCAGGGAGCTCTACCTTAGGACCAATGTTCAGCTCTCTAGGCCTTATGGTTTGGTCAGCACAATCAGTTTTAGTGGAGAAAAATAATCCCAATAGGGTTTGAGCACTGCATTCTTGAACCCCTAATGAAGCATTTTCTGGCAAAAGAAGGTGGCACAAAAACACTGAGAAAGAAACAAAAACAGTTTTATTACTCTTAAACTCACAGATAGAAAATGAAGGTTTCATTGTGTACTGTATAACGTGTGAGGAGTTTAAATGTTACACGTTTTGTTTTATTTCAGCAAACCAGAGGAGCTCTACGGCAGAACTAGAGAAGTAGGTGTTAGTGCTCCATGGGTTCATCAGGTACAGCTGGAGCCGCTTCATCTGCTGGCTGGGCCACCTGCGGTCCACAAACACCATCAGTACATCACACACTTCCTCAAACACCTGCAGAAACCTGCAAACACCTCCAACAATCCTCACCCGTCTTTGGGGTCTCTCCTCCAGACCCTCCAGGAACTTGGCCACATCTTCGTCGTCATAGATGGTGAACTCCATCTCCTTTCCCAAAATCCCGACGGACACGTTCTAGAGAAAACAGGCAGATGGTCACATGACGTCACAGTGGTAACGAGTACGGCGACGGGATGAAATATCAAACCTTTGTGGTCAGATCCTGTTCGGCAGGAAGAGTCTCCCGCAGCGCACGCAGACCATGCTGCACCAGATCATTCAGCTCACCTGGAAACAAAACCACATTCATCTGCATCATCATCTCTACTCAGAGCATCTTTATGGAGACATTATAGCCCATAGAAGATCATCTACGCAAAAGTCCAGAAACAGAAAGTGTGCTGAACATCTATTTGTGTTTCTAGATGACATACAGTCCAGGAAGGCCTCCATGTGTCTCTCCAGGTAGGTGCGGGCCGACTGCGAGCGAGCGCCGATGGACATGGCCTTACAGTCGAAGTAATTGGCCGAGGGGCACGTCTGGAAGATGTGTGGCCCCATGTCCTGAAGTTCACAAACACAGCGAGAATTTACCATTGAACACATCGCCGCTTACATTCGACGAGCAACACGCATGTACTCACGTCATATCCTGCGATCAGCAGCCCCACTCCATACGGCCGTCTGCCGTAGCGCTGCGTGGGAATCTGAGTTTCTGTGGGATTTCACGCTCAAGAAATATAGCAGCTAGTCTTTAGACACTTCTACTGAACAGTACGAGATACAACAAGTGAGCTCTTCAGAGCGACAAGCTCAAAGGATACTGCTTCCAATGAGCGAGACCAGTCTAGACACAGGAAGAGGTCTATCGAAGACAAACCTGGAGTCCAGACACTCCTGCCGCATGAAGTTGCTTTTCAGAAAGAGAGACGAGACACATTTATGATCTGAATTCAACACTGATGAGAACGAGACAGAGAGATGTACAGCGCCTGACCGTTACAGATCTCCAAACGCTGGTTTGTGATTTACCAGAGGAGTCGGGCGTCCGCCGTCAGTCCTGCGATGGAGATGCCCACGTGGTTGTCAACGTGAAGGATCTTCTTCTGATGGGCGGCCAGTTCAGACTGAGCTCTCTATGAACACACACATTCAACAGGGTTATTGGAGTGGCTTGAGAAGGCCAAGCTTTTTATTCTTCGACTAAATTTCTGTACGCTACTCCTCCTAGAGCAGTGGTCTCAAACTCTACTCCTGGAGGGCCACAGCTCTGACCAGTTCAGCTCCAACCCTAATCAAACACACCTGATGCAGATAATCAAGGGTCACCAGAACCTTCCAAGCAGGTGTGAGTTGGAGCTGGTTGGATCTAAAATCTGCAGAGCTACGGCCCTCCAGGAACTGAGTTTGAGACCACTGTCCTAGAGCTTTCAAGCTAGAAGCACCAAACTCAGCCCAGCTCTTCAGACTGATCTCACTTGGTGTAATCCATCTTTTCAGACTGATCTGACTTGTAGTTTATAAAATTGAAGATTAAAAATGATAGAAATCCCATTAACGGAATGTTCAAATGAGACAACACTATTCAAACTCCAACTGTCAAAATTTAAATTTAAACTCCCAGAATCCCTTGAGACTCAATCAAGCTTCCCTTCTATCAGCTGTCCATTCAAGCTTACATTCTATCTAATATTTCTAATCTATTTAACTATTTAGCCTAGCCTAGCAACTACAATCATGCTAGTAACAGGTTAATCATGTGAGCAACATGCCAGTAACATGCTTATTATGCTAGAAACATGCTAACAACTTGCTAATAATGCATGTTAATTTCATGCTAGCAACTTGCTAATCATACGAGAAACATGTTAACAACTTGCTAATCATGCTAGAAACATGCTAACAACTTGCTAATAATGCTAGAAACATGCTAGCAACTTGGTAATTAGGCTAGAAACATGTTAGAAATGTGCTAGCAACTTGCTAATCATGCTTAAAACTTGCTAATGACATGCTAGTAACATGCTAATGACATGTTAATCATGTTAAAAACATATTAACAACTTGCTAATGACATGCTAATAATGCGAGTAACATGTTATGTTAGAAACATGCTAAAACTTGCTAATGACATACTTTTACTTTTAGGGCATAGTATAAGTAGGTGAATTGGGACGCAGCAATACTAAACATGTTAGAAAAATGTTATAATCATGCTGACTACATTCTAATCATGCTAGCATGCTAATCATCTAATCTATTTATAGACCTTTTTCCTGAGTAAACGATGAGCGCCGCCATTACGAATTCTAACGTCAGATTGAATGCTTTTCTGTTCCGGTTTCCATAGGAACCCATTCAAATAGCGTCCATCTGTTTTTAATGTGGCTAACGTCCGCTGCTTCGTGTCATCTACACCAGTGGTTCTCAACTCCAGTCCTCAGGGCCTGATGCTCTCCACATTTTGTGTGTCTCCCTCATTTAACACACCTGATTCAGATTATCAGCTCATTAGGAGAAAGATCCATGAACTGAACTGAGTGTCAGATTCAGGAACATACAAAATGTGCAGAGCAGTGGGCCCCGAGGACTGGAGTTGAGAACCATTGATCTACACACTCATTAAAGTGAGGCACTGACAAATGACGGTCATTGCGACATTGCCGAGTGATGGCGCTATGGAGCCATGTGCTATTAAAAAAACATTTTAATAGGTTTAACATTAGTTTATTAGCTCGGAATATACCCTTATTTGACTAGAAACAATGCAGACCGGAAATGCAAAGCATTCGTTCAGTTAAGAGTCAGACTTACTTCCGTGTTCAAGAAAAACGTCTATATAAAATTCAAAACATTAAGCTTTTACAGCTGCTTTAAACTTTCAAGCTAGGCTTTCTCAAGCTAACCTAAAGTTGGTCTTGATAAACTTTTTATCTAGTTGTTTTTTGCTCTGGGTGTCGGGGCCATGTGATTGCTAAGCTGTCAGGTTGTTGGTTTATTGCTAAAGCGTTCCTCCGGCACACACATGATCAGGGGTACGGCTGATGTGGTGCACTAGTGCGAGTACCTTGAGGGCCACCAGAACGGCGTGAGTGCGGGATTTGAGTCCCACGGTGGCTGAACCCTGCTTCACCGCCTCCATGGCATACTCGATCTGATGAATGCGGCCCTGAACACAAACACACACATCAACACACACCGACTACACAAACACACACACACACACACACACACACACACACACACACACACACACACACACACACACACACACACAAACATCTGCTGCACGTTTAAAGAGCCAACCATGCCTTCATTACCTGAGGACTCCATACGGTCACATCATTGTCATACTGGTTACGAAACTGCAAAAAACAAACAAACATCATCATTGAAATCTGAACGATCTACACTCAAAATAACGCTTATAATAATTCATTCATTCAGACGAGTTCATTCTTGAGAAAATGGAGTGTGCTGAATATGCATTTGTAAATATTTAAATATTTATTAAAAAACAAACAAACAAACTGTACTTAGAGATCATTTGTTAGGTGTTCACTGTCATGGCTACAACTAAGTGATTACATTTGAGAACTACATTTGTGAAAAGTGCACTTTCTGTCAGATAATGTCAAAATAAAAGTTTACTGTAAAGTACATTTTAAATGGTTATTTAATCATCGTCTGCAATGCTTTAAAAAAAGTTACAAATTATTTTGATGCGTTGATTTGAAGCATAATGTTATATTAAAAATGACATTTTTTGTACTAAATTGCAAATTCTTTATTAAAACATGTAATTACAAATGTGTTAGATATATGATTAGAAAGTTACATTAAAGTATATTTTAGTTTACCATAAATGTATATCAGTAGATCAGCAACAACTTTTCAAGAATGCTAAGGTGCAATTATTTACATTTATATTTTTAATGTATATTTATTACTATTACTGCAATGCACAAACTCTCATAAAATAATTATACAGTCAATTATTACAACAAATATATGTGTAATTGTTAGAGTTAATGGTGTTTCCTCAGTGTTAGCTCAGGGGCGGCATCAACGAAATCGAAAGCTGCGGCCTCATTCAACAGCCACACATAGAATAGATTTAATCGTTGAACATAAAAAACACCAATATTTCTAGTCAAATACAAGTCAATTTACAAGCACCAGTGTTTAAAAGCCGAAGACTGAAGTTTATAGTTTATTGTGTGAGTTTGTGTATGACCCCGCGAGTATTCCGCTTACTCACGCTCATCATTCACTCTCACTATACCACACTAATCACCACACTAACACTTCACTAACTCTAATACTAGAAAATGATCAAATATACTATTGACCGACGACTATGTGTAAGTTAGAGCGTAATATATGATCATTTCTCACCATGTTTGCTATAAACCGGGAGTCTATCCACTGAGCGCGCGATGATTCAGCTCGATTTGTTGTCCTCAGTTCCTCAGTTCAGAAGACCGAACTAATCGAGCACAGACTGCGTGTTCTGGGTGTTCTTTATTATATCTGCAGCGCCATCCACTGTTCAAAAAATAAATAAATAAAATAAAAACAATAACACATAAATAAAACTTACACCATGTTGGAAAAATAAGCTTCCCAACCACAAAAACATGATTTCATTTGACCAAGCCCAGATTCTTTTCAGTCAGTACACAAAGATGTAACATCCATAAGCCTGGTATTTTCACTGTAAAAATGATCAAAAAAGATACATATGAATATAATATTGTTGTTGTTTAAATTGCAGTAAATGGATAAACATTTCTTTGTGCTATATGGACCAAATCTTAAAACTGACCATAGCATGGCTAAATAAATTACACCTTTTATAAATTAAAAAATAAAAGCATAAAAATGTTAATAAATAAAAATGAAAGTATTTTATGATTATCTTCACTGTTAGATGCTTATTTTCATATAGTGTTATTTATTAAATATGAAATTATAATTAGCATAATTCTTTCCCCATGACTTGTTGGGCAATTTCCAGACAAACTTTGCTGTCATCTGTTCGAAACTTTTACAAATGATACCATTTTAAGATGAGTGATATTGCAATACTTAACTGTTTTTAAAGATATTTTGAGACAAAAACAAATCGGTGGTTCTTATATGTGTGTCACACCACAGGACATAACCTCACACTGAAGGACAGAAATGGCTAATAAAGTATTTCTATTTAATTTTGAACATGTCAAAGGAGAAAAAGTTCAATTTTGACACAAACAACGTATATCACCGTTTTTATACAAAACACATTTTAGACTTCTCTTTATGACACTTAACAGTACAAGTTTTCTGTAATTATTGCATTCAAGAACACAGAAAATGATCAACAAAACAATAAAAAGGAGTTAAACAAATCTTATTTTAATTATTTAAAATGCTTCTTACACAGACCTTGTCCTCTGGTGTGACATCTTCGTCCAGTGGTGTGACCGTACAGAAGTCACACCGGTGGACATTTTCTATCACACCATTGGACGTCTTTTGTGTCGATTAATGACCTCGCTATTCTGAGCTAACCTGTCATGAGCAGTAAGCGAGACACATTTGCATAATTTTTCATGATTATTTAGTTTAACATACAGTTTTCAGCACTAGAGGGCGCATATTCAAAACAAACAAGAAACAAAGGCGTAGTTTGATGAGGCCGTGATTGAGTGTGGAATCATGGGAGTTGTAGTCATTCCTTCAGTCGAAGCAATCTGTCGGGGGCAGAAATCATGTCCATGGATGAGCTAATGCATTAAAGTCTTGTTAAGGTCACTGTAGTATGAAGCAGGGTGGGGCTGGAAGTCGTGGAAGCGATACATGGCTCGAAAGGAGCAGAGCTGTTATTATGCCACAGTTGCCCACTTCCGCTTCTTTCGGTCATACGTATGTAGGAAACAACAGCGCTGTTTTATCATACTAGATACATTTGAGTGCAAATGAGTGTATATTTCTGTTATAATGCTACTCTGTGTGTTCGTCATATTAAAGCATCTTTGGGGTTCAATGTTTTCTAAAAAATCGGAAAATCGAGGGTGTATGACGTCATATGTAGGCGATGCAATAACAGTGCTTGTCTCTCTGGATTTAAACGTTCTTTTAAACATTTGAAATAATGTAAGCACTCAAGTCAGCGAAATATAGAACACTCTTCTAGTGGTTTTTGCAAATTTTAATTAAAAAACATCATACATATTGTAGCTTTAACCTTGCACTCTTATCAATCCTGATTGAACATATTTGCCAGGTGTTTTGGTTCATGTCAACAACATGTTATCAAATGAGACCTTATTATTGTAATGCATTACCTTTCAGTTTTTACAACATTAAATATTTGCAAATATATGCTTTTTCCAGTTGTCCACAGAAGTTGTGCATAAAAACTGATGCACAGGTTCACATTATTGGATATCTTTAAGATGTGAGAATAAACAGGTAATACTTTACAATAAATTAAAGTCATTACAGTTCTTTTTATCAATCTCTAGGACACATTTCTCAATACTTGGGTCACGTTTTCAAAACTCTTTACACAGCGAGCACAACATCAGTCTAACTGTGGATCATTGCTTTGGCACAAAATGTATTCAGCGATATGAACATAAAGCTGATTTGAGGCATTAATGAAGTGTTTTGGTAGTTTTAATGCATTTTGAATGTGAAACTTCTGTGTCAACTTGAAAGATGGTTAGGAAAACTGTGCAGAGTTTTGAAAAAGTGACTGTAATAACTAAAATTATAAATCCTTTATTAATAGCTAAAATAAATAAACACTTCAGTGTTTTAAGTATTTTTCATTGTGAGTTCATGTTACTGTTAACCGAAGGAACCTTATTGTAAAGTGTAACTTTAAATGTATGTTACATGTTATGTTTTATGGCCCAAACAAAACGATGACAGATCGAGTGAACAATCCTAGTTTAGGCTCCTGTCAGATTCACATAAAACTCTGCAGTAAAATCTAGAAAACATTGTCATAATAACTCATGATTGAACTAGCAGTTCTCCTGTCTGACCAGCAGATGGCTGCATGAGCAAGTCCTTCATGAGTGTCCACTGGATGCAACAGATTTGGATGCCAGTATAAGAATATTGATCTCATAGTGTGTTTATTCAGAGCATTTATTTAATTTAACCTAAATGAGCCGAATGTAGATGCAAGTGCAGATATGGAAGGCTTCATGAGCGTGACTTTACTGAATGGAGCACTTAGTGACTCAAGAATGACGTCAAGGTAGATCTTTAGACATTATCAGCGCCAGAGCCACGATTGGCTGACTGCTGCCAGTCTGTGTGACGATTGGCCGACGGGAGATAATTAAACACCTACACAGATACTACACAACTCCTCATAGTCAATATATAGGGGCTGGACCATTCAAGCCGCACACAGTAGTATCAAGCTGGTCGTTGAGATCAGAGAATCAACTTTTTTTATCAAACAGCAGGACAAGGTGAGTTGTCTAAAATGTTACTTTTGTGAGACTGAAATCTTTGAAGCTTTCATTTAACTAATTGGTTTGAAGAGAGGACCCTCTTGGAAGGTGAGTCACAAGGCATGCTTTTTTTTTGGCTCAGGGTACCATGTTTACGTCAAAGATCTCTGCCTTCCTTGTGGCTTACGCCGCGGTCGTCTGCCAGATGTACAGCTCCAGCGCCGCCCCAGCCAGGTAAAACATCTTGCCGTTTGACTGTGAAAAGAGCCGATGGATCTCTCAGTTGCAAACTGTTGCTCTTCTCCGTTTGATGCTTGTCTGCAGACCTGGTTCAGAATCTCTGACAGACAGATTTGCGTTGATGGACTACGAAGCACGAAGACTACTGAGCGCTATAGTCAAAAACGTAGCGCAGATGACAGCAGAAGACCTGGAGCCGACGAACGACGACAGCAGGTACGACCTCAGCAGCTTCTTAATGCAAAGAGTTTCAGCAAGAGGCAATCAGAGTAGATTCAAATCCTAGTGAGGAATCCACTACCTTCCTTTACTTCAGTGTAAGGCAGTAAAACCCGGTTTGCTTGCTGAGGGAATGTCCTAACAGCAGTAGAAGTAGAAGCAGCAGCATGTTGACTGGAATGGTTGCATGTTAACCCCAAGAGTTTGTTTGTTAGTTCTCCTGTCTGAGGACGCACAGCATGTTCTCTCTCTTAACCTGATGCATGCAGTGAAGGGCTCTATGGGTGGGAGCCTGCATGTCTGTGATGATCCGCCTGTCTGCATGTGTGTTTCTCCCGACAGCCAGGGCAGATTCCTGTCCAAGCGCTGCTCCAATCTCAGCACCTGCGTGCTGGGAAAACTCTCCCAGGAGCTGCACAAATTACAAACGTTCCCGCAGACGGACGTGGGCGCCGGTACGCCCGGCAAGAAACGCAGCCTGCTCGAGGGCAATCAGTTTACGAGCTACGAAGAAACGTTTAACGCCATCTAACCCTAACCCTGTGTCCTACGGTCCCGTTGCATGTGGATTCTGCCTGCTTGACTGAGCGCACACTAACGGCTGGATGCATTGGTCTTTTTCTTTCTTACTTTGGGCATGTTAAAAATCTAGATTAAATTTCTTCCCTACATAAATTCAGGAATAGGTTTTTTACACTGAAAAAATGATTCATTGGTAAGTGGTTGCAATCAATTTATTTTAGCTACATTTAAATTAACACATTTTGTTGACTAACTTTCAACATGATTTTTTACTTAAATGCAACTAAAATAAATTGATTGCAACCACTTACCTTAAAAAATTTAGTAAATTCAATCAATCTTTTTTTTTTCAGTTGCAATTAATTTTTTAGCTACATTAAATAAAAACACACATTTTGTTGACTAACTTTCAGCATTATTTTTTTTTACTTAAATACAGCTAAAATTAATTGATTGCAACCACTTACCTTTAAAAAATGGAGTAAATTCAATCAATCAGTTTTTTGGTGTTGGTAAGTAGTTACAATCAATTTATTTTAACTGCATTTAAATAAACAAAAGTAGTTGACTAACTTTCAACAATTTTTTACTTAAATGCAGCTAAAATTAATTGATTGCAAACACTTACCTTTAAAACACTGAGTAAATTCAATTCATAATATTTTTGGTGTTGGTAAGTCGTTGAAATTAATTTATTTTAGCTACGTTTATGTAAAAACATTTTGTTGACTAACTTTCAACATTATTTTTTACTTAAATGCAGCTAAAATAAATTGATTGCAACCACTTACCTTTAAAAAATTGAGTAAATTCAATCGATCATTCTTTTCAGTTGCAATTAATTTTTTAGCTACATTTAAATTAACATATTTTGTTGACTAATTTTCAACATTATGTTTACTTAAATGCAGCTAAAATTAATTGATTGCAAACACTCACCTTAAAAAAAGTGAGTAAATTCAATCAATAATTTCTTTTGGTGTTGGTAAGTGTTCGCAATCAATTTATTTTAGCTACATTTATATAAAAACATTTTGTTGACTAACTTTCAACATTATTTTTTACTTAAATGCAGCTAAAATTAATTGATTGCAACCACTTACCTTTAAAAAATTGAGTAAATTCAATCGATCATTTGTTTCATTATTGGTAAGTGGTTACAATCAATTTATTTTAGCTGCATTTAAATAAACAAAAGTAGTAGGATAACTTTCAACATTTGTTTTACTTAAATGCAGCTAAAATTAATTGATTGCAAACACTTACCTTTAAAAGATTGAGTAAATTCAATGAATCATTTTTTCAGTGTATTCACACATGCCTCTTGAATAACCGAATACATGTATTATAAAGCTAAAGATAAGAATCAAATGAAAAAAAAGTATGATTTCTTTCAAGTGTTTAAGTTCAATAAAGTTATTTTTATATCAGGAACTCTTCCTTTGTCAAATGATTAGTTGCATTGGTTTTGCATGCATGTTATCTCTGGGTGCCTCTACAAAATAAACATCAGATACACCACGATTTCGAGGTAAGACGTCTGAGATGACCAATAATAAGAGTGATAATGCCACAAACATCACAGTTAATGCATGCCAGTAAAACCGACTGCTGTAAATGTATATCTGAAGTGTGGTCTCGCTCTGTATTGAAGCAGAGTTACGGCACAGAAGCGCGCGTGCAACACAGCCACGTGTGTCACTCACCGTCTGGCGGACTTCCTGAGCCGTTCCGGTGGGATGGGCAACAGCAACTTCGTCCCGACTAACGTGGGCTCTCAGGCGTTCGGCCGTCGGAGGAGAAACTCTCGGATGTGAGCGGCTCCAGTCATGCGGGGTATGAAGACGCTTCTGAGAGTCTCTGGTGAATGTCTTGTGGGCATGCCTTCCTGATGGTTTTGTTTTTTCTGTTTCAGCTGTGAACTCGGAGCCGATTCGTTTTCAGTCGGAGAGAACAGAACAGAACAACAGCTTTCCCAGCGGTATTCTCGGCAGTGATCTCTCTCAACAAGGCAGAATTTGAAAACATGCACTTAAGCACTTGTGATAGCATTCCTTATGTATTGACAGAGCGTCTAAAATACAGAGAAGTCTATAGATTTTTATACGAAATAAATCAGATTCATAAAGACACTGAGTGTTTATTCTCCATCTCTGTGAGGACAGAATAAATCCAGACTGTTCCAGACTTTTGAGGACGGCTGTGTACATGAGCCTTCCTGTTTGTGCAGGTCGTGGTAACGAATGGAAAATACTGTGTTGTTAACTTCTTCTGAGAAGATTAAATGTATTGTGTTTACAATTGGTAATCTGTAGACAAACCTGCTTTGAGAGAGCGAGCATCTGTTCTGTTCTCATTCAGGTTTCTGAACAAACAGGTGAGACCTGCTCAGATATAAAGGAGACGAAAGGCCAGAATCCCACAGGATTCACAAACATGACTTCATTCATCATCATCTCTCTAACTGAATCTCGGTATCGTTTCACATCTGCAGGGTTTGTTGTAAACCTGTAGCAGGTGAAGATAAGGGCCATTGACATTGGGAAATCGATATAAAACTATTCAATGAACTCCAAAATAGCTTGGACGTGATATAACCCTGTTATAACACAGCTTGTTATAGCTGTGCTGAGATTGTGGTTTTAAAATGCATTAGCCAATCATTTCAGTTTAGACCTTTCCTGATCTGTCCAGTTCTTTCGTTCATCCTCGAGAAAGAGTTGTACCATCATCGTCCAAGAGGTGGCAGAATGAGTCTCAATTTAAAGCCTAATTTTAAAAGGAAATCTTACATTAAAATGAATGCTTTTGATGGTTATTTTTAAATAGATTGCCAATTGAAACCCTAAGAAACTCTTAGCGATAGAAGGTGTTCTTAACTTCAGGGTTTGTTGCAGTGAGTTTCTATAGTACAGTTCCAGGATTTGAGGAATCATTTACTTCTGCAGCACAAATGCTGGAGGATGATGCACAAGTTTAGTTTTTCAAAAGCATAAATAAATACTTTTGTCCATGTTTCCAGTTTCCAATGTCTCTTCACTTCTCTGATGACATTCGTTTGAGATAAACAGCAACACATTTAAGAGTAAGAGAGTAATGTATAATTCTATAAACCACTGAACAGACAGCATCTGTAATTATGCATTAAGGAACACTAAGGAACTCGAAATGTAAAAAAAAGAAAAAGGAATAGTTTTCTGCACAGAAGAAAAACAAAGAGCAAAGACATGCACTTCTGGTCTAACTTTTGTTCTTGTGGTTAATGGCAATTTACTGGAAGCTGGTGTACTTTGAGCACATTATATAAGCCGAAATTATAGCCATTATTTCAAAGAAATTCATTTCTCACTAGCTGTTTTTACGGTCTTTCCACGGTCTCCGTGCAATCCATTTGGATGAACTCAGCTGTGGAGGCTCTTGCGGTATCCACATGGAAAGATTGTGGCAGGCTTGAAATCAGGGATTGCTTTTTTTCTTTCTCGCTGGGTTTTGTAACATTCCCAGTGATGTTCTTGAGCCATTGAAGAGAGCGCTCTTAATAGCGAACAGCTGTTTGTCATTTACTCATTGCAGTTGAAAATAAATCGTAACAGCGTGAGCAGGGATCTCCTTCTTTATAAACACCCAGTCACTTTTTCAGCAAGTCATTAAAGTGCAAAAGGTCATGTTCTGATTCTGAATGAAGGTCTGAATGAACATCTAAATGTGTTTTGAACTGATGTGTTGCAGTGAAAGGGACTATGCGTTCCTCTTTTGTTTTCATAAGCTTTTTTTTCCCCTCCGTGGCTGATTTTTCCACAGGGTAGCTGAGGCGAAATCAGATACCCTGAAAGTTTTATATGGTCAAAGTCTAGGAATAACTGAACCCAGACAGCTCCTCCCAAAATCTCCCCTCTTCTGAGATTAAAAAAAAAAAACAGTCGTCTTGTCACATAAAAAAATGGTTTTCTTTCCCATCGCAGCGGCAGCTCTGCCTCCTGGCTCTCCTAACTGTTTTCCCCGGCGTCTGTTACCTCTCGCGTTCCTCCCCTATTCCACATCTGGATTCCAGGCCCACATTTATTTATGTGACTTGAGTTGTTTTTAAGGGAGTTTAAAGTTCTTAACCATGCACCGTTGGCAGCTGGGCTGGATCCGATGAAGTCTACAATTACACTTTACCATAGCCGGTCACTCTGCAATTACATGTTTGACCACAGAATGTCTTGAAAAGCACAACCCTGCCGCTCATATGGCAGACAGAAATAGACTGGTTTCGTGTCTGGTTGGACTTTTGCCCGGCAGAAACTATGCTGCTTGACTGACGAAGAGATGTGGGCTCGGCTCATTTCAGGCTGGAGCCGCGTCTAGCGAGTTCCAGATCCACAGTGAACATCGCACAGTGGAGACTCTCTAGAGCGAGCGTGCGACCTTACCAGATGGAACAGACAAACTTTGAGAAACTGACAAAGTGCCCTGGTAAGTGTTGCTTTTTTACATGCACTTGCTTTTCTTCTCAAGTGTTTAAGGGATGCAGTGACCCTCTGAACGCAGTGTTCAGTTTATTGGCCAGCATCATCAGCGCGTGGCCAGCTGAGTAAATCATTCATTTTGATATCTGTTTTTCTGTGCATTATTTAAAATGTCTCATGTCTGGTGATAGGAGCCTCAATCCTAGATTCATTAACACTTGTCTCGAATGAATTAGTCACACTCTACAGATGCATTTAAAAACATTGACCTCTCAAATTCTGACTGCTGCTGTTGGGAGGCATCACACATGCGGAGATTCTACCAGTAATAACAGAGCTGGACGAGCAGAAGCGTTTAATGCGCATCTCGAGATGAGCGAAGGAGACTCGAACAAATGCATCCCTGGATTTAAATGGCTCAGGGATACTGTTACTCCCCTCGATCCGCACAGAAAGCCTCTTTGTTTCGTGAGAGTCAGGCCTCAAGACAAACCCACCCATGCAGGCTCGTAGTCAGCACTTTTCTCCAAACCCAAAGTGGAGGGTTGCACTGAATTCTTCTCTTGCAGCTTGCAAAACGTCTTCATAAGCAGTTTTAAAGCAACCGGTACTTCATTGTGGGAGGCGGAAGAGAGCCAAGAGCTCACCATCAGTGTTATGGAGGACAGCTTAGTCTACATTTATATCTACAAATGCTGTTTGAGCTTCTGTTTCGTGCTGTACCAGAAATTGAGTCTGAAAAAGAGAATTACTAAATCAAAGGCAATAAACTAAACATCTGTGCTGAGAAAGTAGGTACTGCGTGGTTTATCCAGAAAGAAGGTTTATCAGCTAAATTAGGTTAAGTCAACTCTGAGCAAGCCAAATAACTTAAGTGTTGTTTCAGAGGCTACAGCTTAAGAGGTATTAAATGCATGATGAGGCTTCAGTAGACATGATATTTTAATGATAAAACATTATGCAATTCAAAAGCTTGAGTTTTTCTCAGATTTCTCTGAGGGTTGGCCATGCATTTTTACAAATCAGCAGTCTATAGGTTAGGTAAATGCTAGCATCAAAGCTGTAGGCTATTGCTAGCATGAATGTCAAGTCATGTCACCAGCTAGAAAGTCCACATCGAACATAAAAATGTTCTAATATAACAAAACAAATACAACATTGCATTCATTTATATTACCTACATTGCTGATGATGTGTCTTTCCTCTGATCAGCTTGTGTGGTTTGACATCAGTCCTTCTCATATTTACTTGTGTGGCCAGACAGTCTAGTCATTACAGCAGCTGCTGAATTAACCACAGAGTAAAGCTGAAGAGTTGAGTCTAGGTGTGTCCAACTCCATAGCTTAACCTTCTTTACAGTCGCAGATAAAATTGATGTATTTATATTGCACAGTACAAATGGTCCGAATGGTCCCTCGTAAAAAATAAGCACACTTTTAAAAAGAGCTTATTATGCAAACTTTAAAGCGACTTTTTACATACAAACATATATATATATATATATATATATATATATATATATATATATATATATATATATATATATATATAGAATCAGCAAATAACAATTAGTTAATTAGTCAACACCTCAAAATGAGTCTATTTCTTTAAAAGCATTACAGAAGTTAAAAGAACAGTTCAGCCAAAAATGAAAATCTCCTGAAGAGGTACTGCTAGAGCTAACACTGACATTTTCTATGGATTAAGTGGAAAACCCAAATCAACACTCAATATTGTGTTTAAAACAGGAAAGTACAGCTGTTGGGCCTATTTCTGCTTCATACTTCGTGCGTTGCTTGTTTGCTATTCCCTTTGTCAAAGGGAGCTTGTGACAACACAAGAAAGGCAGCTGTTTTTATCACAGGTCGCTTGCGTGTGTTTGCCTTCATCCTCTTCGCAGGACTGTCAAGTGACTGACAGAATGTTTCAGTTTCTTTCCCTGTTTCCTCCTACTTTTCATCAGTTCTTACATTCATAACTGAAGCCTATGAATGCGCTGTATTTTGTTTGCATTGCCTTGTGAGTCATTTAAATTATGTTTTCATACTATCATATTTTCATACTTTCCTATGTCATAAAATAAAATCTGGAAAAAAAATGTGTAGTCAAATCTCTTAGAATTAAGTAATCCTCCACACTATATCACAATGTGTTGTAGTAAAATGATTATTAAGTAAATTTCTTAGCAATAAAGCAGTAGAGGACATGCTGCTGATGTTTGTGGCCTGTGAGAATGGAGCGTTGCAGTTCTGTTTGGATATTACACAGTTATTGACTGGTTGGTTAATATATAATTAGAAATGAACAGTGAATGTTGAATTGAATTGAACTATATGTGATGCATCTGTGTGATTTTGCCATGGAAGATTGAACTTTTTCTGTCCCAGACTGACATATCAATAGTGCTAGCCGTGATGACTAGAGAGCACATGGACAGCATGTGCATTTGAGAGTCTAGTTGCATTTCATTCATTATTAAGAGGCTCAAGGTGTTTAGCCGCGTGCATCCCATCTGTTAGATACCTCACCGTTTCAGAAGACGGTGAATGTCTCTGTACCTCTGCAGAGATGTTCCCTGAGTTTGTGAAGACATTAGCATTGACCCTCTATTCAGCTCTTCACACAAATCATCTGCCATCATCTGTGCCTTTGGATGATAGCTGCTTTTGAATTGCTTCATAAAATGGTAAGGCACACTTTTATTCCGTCTATGTGTGTTCTTTTAATGCGTCCCTCTGTCCATCTATGAAGCGAGAAGGAAACACACTTGACACTTTCTATTTCAAATAGCAAAGGATTCTTGTACAGAAAATTGTGTGGTTTATGTGTTGTCATGTAGATGTCAAGTAAAGTGTATCGATGGCTAGTATTATTTCACCTTTTGTGCTCTACTTCTAGACTAGAGGGAGGGTCTCTTTAAATGGTAACCTGACCTCAGTGAGTAATATAACCCGTCTCAGATCTCTCAGGCACTTTATGATGACGGTCTTCAGTGTAAACGGACATTAAGGAAGCAGTTGTTCTTAAATACTTTCATGGAAGCTGCACATATTGTGTGTCTATCCATATGTTTTTGTACCTGTAAATGTTGAATGTATGAATGCCTACATATAAACAATGAGAGCAGGCTGGTCCAGTCAGATGAATATGTGACATCAGTGATGTCCTCTCACTAAGAGCTGATTAACCATCCTGCCCTCCACACGACTCACAGCCTCTCAGCTGAATGACAGCCGCTGATCCACAGCTTCTTCATTTCTTCTGCTTCAACTTCCGTCCGTTTGACAGCCATCTTTGTTGAGTTTTTTCTTATTTGCTTTTTTGTCCTCTTGTTGACAATTGAGGACATGCACTCATGAGCAAATAATACCCGAGGAAGTGTTGAGCTGATGGGCTGCTGCCGGTGATTACGTAACAGAGTGAGCCGTCACCTGCCTGGAAATATATTATTGTGACTTCCAGTCAGTTATTCATTTAGCATACAAAAGTCCTGGGTAATTTGTTATACCAGTTGACACCCACACACACACTACTGTTTAATTCAATAACATCTGCCAGCCTAAGAATATTTGATTGTTTAAAAAAAAAAAAACTCATCTCAGTTACTCATCTCGATACTCCT
Organism: Garra rufa; assembly: GCF_049309525.1. Taxonomy (NCBI): domain Eukaryota; kingdom Metazoa; phylum Chordata; class Actinopteri; order Cypriniformes; family Cyprinidae; genus Garra; species Garra rufa. The sequence goes on along the minus strand of NC_133385.1, from coordinate 37,266,158 downwards.
CCTTTAGTTGTGTGGAGATCACCAGTCAATCACTCAATAAGACCATATGTGTCTATGTGTGATGTTCAGAATCCACAGGCTTTTGATGTAATGATAGCAGAGATGGTATTGAGGTTAATTATCAGAGTGCAGATGATAACTGATCAAACAGTTTGTATTTTATCTTGAATCATGAAGGTTTGTTGCTAACAGAGAAGGTCATTCAGTCACAACATGGTCAGATATCTCAGGAATGAGCTCCATTTAGCCCACTCAGCCATTAGGCTGAAAGATCATGTTAAGATCTTTTTGCTCTCACGGAAGAGCAAGAGAAAAAAGGATGATTACATCCATACGAGCTCCTCATTCTTACTCTTACATATAGTACTTGTGCTGTGTTTTCCGCTAATGCCTGATGTTGTTTTTTTGTGCTAATATATCTGGGACTTGAGTGCTACTGTGGACTTTCAGTCAACCCACTTACTAGTGCTGGAATGCAAGAGCAATGACAATGAACAATGAAGAATGACTCCATAGCTGGAAAAGCATGCATTCAAGTAGTCCCCTGAAATAGATCACGAACACTCGGCCTGCTCCTTAATCTGGTTCTTCTTTCTGGGTTCACATCTGCATGTAGCAGTATCAGATTTCATTTTAGAATAGACTGAATAGACCATAGACTGTGCTCAGGGGATCACTTTTAGACAGGTGAGTGAGATTTAAAGCACACCAAGTATCATATTGTCCAATGCTGTAAGATCAGACAGGTTTATTTGTAATGCACATCTTTACAATGGTTTACAAGAAACATGTCAAAATGCAGATAAGACAATTGAAAATTGCATTTAACCCTAATAGGCTTTTCAGTCATATACTATGTTCTTGGTAGCACTTTAGAATAATGTTTCTGACTTGCTGCATAACTATTAACGCTGGGATGAAGCTGATGGGTCTTTTGTGTGTGTGTTGGGTAGTTTTTTTTGATGTATTGTGTTAACTCTTCCCCTCCCCTTTTATTTGCATCCTCTTCAGGAGAGAATAGCTGTAGCGCCACCGAATTGATGCATTTCGTCTGCAAAATACAGGGTTTTTTATTTAGTCTTAAAAAATGACTGTACTGTAAATCAATTAATTTTATGCAAAGCAAAATACATGGTATGCAATGTCAGTCACCAAGACTAACAAGTGTCACATCAAATTATACATGCCAATTGTGTGTGATGGAAATGCAGATCCTTTGCATAAAATTATTAGATGTCCGATTTGAGTCAAAATCCTGTGGTAGTTATTAATTGCTAATAGGTTCTTTAAACGTTCACTCCACACTGTAAATAATTTTAAGCCAGTTCAACAACAAACAAAAAAAACTTAGTACTAATTTCCTTTTGTTTTTTCTTATTTACTCAACTTTTGAAAACATCAGCTACACTGACTGAAAATAATTTGTCAGTGAAACAAAAAATGTCTAGTTGAATCAACTTAACATTACTAGTTTTCTGGAGACCTGCACCTGCAGGACAACACATCTTTTTAAGTTGTGCCAACTGAACATTTCTTGTCTGCAGGACTGAAATGACAGAAGTTGAGTGAACAAGAAAATACTAAAGGAAATTAGTACTAAGAAATAATATGTTAATGTTGACTTAACACAAAAAAAAATAGTTGGCAGAGGCTTTTTGGATGAACTAGCAAAGCGTTGCTCACAAAACTCATCTTTTTAACTTTATGAATAAAATCTTTGTTTAAGTTGATTGAATGTGTTAAATGTAGTTGCACAGATTATTATTATTTTTTTTTTTTTTACAGATTTTTGCTGAACCAAAAAAAATAAAAATAAAGCAATTTCAACATTTGTCAAGTTGGATTTTTTACAGTGATAGTGTTTCAGTTCAGGTTGTAAGTAATTCCTGCAGAATTTCTTGATAATTCTTTATTAATTACTACACTGTAAAATAAAACTATTTAAGTCAAAATAAATAATTTACCTGGCTGCCTTAAAATTTTAAGTTCTGTCAACTGAAAAAAGTTTAATCAACTTTAAATGTTAATGTAAGTGACAACTTAGATATTTAAGTTGATTCAACTCAAATTTTAAGGCAGCTGGGTAACTTACCTTTTAAGTTTTACAGACCAAATATTTGTGAAGTCAGCTCAAATATCTAAGTTGCCACCTAGTACTTAGCATTTAAAGTCGACTAAATTGATTTGAGTTGACTGAACTTAAAATGTTAAGGCAGCAGGGTAACAAATTTTAAGTTGACTCAAGTTTTTTTTTTTTTTTTTTTTTACAGCGTTCCCTGTATTTTTACCTTCCCTCAGTCTTTGTCTTACATACATGAATTTACCTAATGGTAATGTGCAACATGCTGAGGAGGCACACATACTGTACTGTATTTTGTATTTCTTCTATAAAAAAGTCTAAAATGATTCTGGATTCTGCTTAAACAGTCTGCTGTAGTATTCATAGAAATGCATAGCATTCATCACAAATATCCAGTTGTCCAGAGTACAGATTGTCTTTGAGACTCAAGAATGAAAAATCAGCTTCTGCGACACACAAACATCTAAAACCAAGTCACGTGCTTTCTCTGTTTTTTTCCGTACCATGTACAGCTACCGCTACAATCAAAATAATGCCTAAATCCCACTGTTAGTCATTAAAATATCAAATCACTTGATTTCCAGTGAAATTGGCTCTTATAGTGAAATAATAAGATAATTTTTCATGGCACTTGACATGTCTCTTAAGTGAATGGTAATGGTCATTGACATGCTTGACTTGTGTATCTCAATTTGTATGTTAATGTAGGTGGTTTCAATGACAGCTCTTGAGAAAAAAAAATAGAGAGAGAGCTTTTTAATGGAGACTTGAAAACTGACAACAGTTTTGAAAATGGCTATGGATAACACACAGTGACAGAAACATGTTTTTGTACTGATTTGTCCTGAGACAGCATTAGTCATACTCCAAAGTCATAAATACCAGCTTCCAGCATAGATGAGTAAACTTCAAAGAGTCTTGCTGCAGGATGTCATTTAATGAATCAGAAGGGAGTGCAGGCTTCCACGGTTAGCAGGTTGTGTAAATTGAATAATGTAAATGGGAAACATCAATAAATAGCATGGAATGAGCGCTACTAAAGCCTACTGAGTCACTGATGGCATTCAGCCAGTAAATCAGAAGATAAGACATATTCTTTTGGCATTGTAATAAAATTACAAAGGAGAAAAGGGACAAGACAAGAATAGAACCTCTTCAGTTTAGATCAATAGTGGGAGATGATCCTGGACAGAGTCTTTCAACCACACAGGGACACTGGGAAATATATATGAAACAGTCACACTGTACAGCTGGATATGCAACAGTGTTAATAACACAACATTAACCAGACTTGGAGTGATGCAAGACCAGAACTTCTGTGTCTGACAATACCCTATAGACTCTCATAGTCATAGTCCTGCTGCATGGACTGATGGCTACTCCTCCGCTGATGAGAACAGATGCTCTGCTGCCTCTCAGGAGCCACCTGGCTGCCATCAGTCCCCTACAGAAGAGCCTCAAGTGTCCTGGCCTCCGTCATTATCTGTGGGGGTTCGACTGATTGGGGAAACGGGGGTTGCAGGGCTTGTATGAGGTTGGAATTGGTTCATATTCACATGATGCACAAATATATGCAGAGTTTTGCAAAAAATACATGAATTTACAGACAGAACCCAAAAACAAATATATGTTAGGACTTTCACAAAAAAAAGTCACAAATAAATAAAATGAGAATTACAAGTAAAACAAAAATATGTTTTTGCAAATTCCTGTGCATTTATGGATAACAGCACATATTTTCTGACATTTCTAACTAAATTTCAACCTAAAGGTTGTCTTGACAAACTTTTTTTTATCTAGTTACAAATTGTATTTAGAGTGACCATCTGGTTATTGCTCCGTTGCAGGACAGTGGATGTGATTTTGCAGGACACACGTGAGAGATAAAATCGCTACCATTATCTTCAATTCAATTCAATTCAATTCAGTTCAATTCAAGTTTATTTGTTTAGCGCTTTTCACAATACAAATCGTTGCAAAGCAGCTGTACAAAAAAAAAGTAGGCTACTACAATATATTTAGTAGCTTATTAGTGGTGACTACTGTATGTTAAGTCGATGTACATATGGTATAAATATTAAAAACAGTAATGGTGTAATCAAAAACAGATGATGAACACTAATAGTAATGATTATGTGTTGCAATCAAACTTGGAGAAAAATTGTGTAGTGCTGTATGATGTTTCAAGGCTGGCATCATCGGCGGTCCTCTTAGTCAAGTTTATTTATACAGCGCTTTTTACAATACAAGTTGTGTCAAAGCAACCTTACAGTATTAAAATAATAAGATAAAATGTCAATAAAAGTGCAAAAGTTCCATATTGCAGCAAAGTCAAATTGGAGAGGACTCATCTGGTTCCCGTGGCCTTGTGCCGGTGGCCGTTTAGGGTAGGAGTTCTTTCTGATGATCTGTCCCTGGGGCTCATCTAGTTGACACGGTATCCGCTGACATTCGGCTGTAGGTGTTTATCCACCTCTTGGTATGGACTGGATCCGGGGGACTGCAGTGACCATCTGATCTGGGTACGGACTGGATCTGGTGGCTATGGTGACCTGGGAATAAGAAACAAACAGACTAATATTAATGTAGATGCAAGAGTTCCAAGTTGCCACAAAATCAGATTGGAGAGGACTCATCTGGTTTTCGCAGTCTTGCGTCGGTGGCCGTCTAGGTGATGGGGTCTTCACTGATGATCTGTCTCTGGGGCTCATCTAGTTGATGTGGTCTCTGCTGACATTCAGGGCTGTAAAGGATATCTCTGGGTGCTGATGGGTACAGACTGGATCCGGGGGACTGCAGTGAACGTCTGATCTGGATACATGATCGGTGGCTACGGTGACCTCGGAATAAGAAGGAAAGATACTAGTATTAGCGTAGATGGCATTCTTCTTCTGATGCAACGAGTACATCAGGTGTTTTGGGAAGTGTCCCTGGTTCCGGTTGACCTAAATAATGCAGCCTAACAATCCTTTAACGGATTTGGATTGGGAAATGTATTAAGTGTAGGCCAGGTTAAAGAGATGGGTCTTTAATCTAGATTTAAACTGACAGATTGTGTCTGCCTCCCGAACAGTGTTAGGTAAATTGTTCCAGAGTTTGGGCGCTAAATGTGAAAAGGACCTGCCGCCCGCAGTTGATTTTGATATTCTAGGTACTATCAAATTGCCGGAGTTTTGAGAACGCAGCGGACGTGAAGGACTATAATATGATAAGAGCTCGCTCAAGTACTTAGGAGCTAAACCATTCAGGGCTTTATAAGTAATTAGCAAGATTTTAAAGTCTATACGATGTTTAATAGGGAGCCAGTGCAGTGTTGACAGAACCGGGCTAATATGGTCATACTTTCTGGTTCTAGTAAGAACTCTAGCTGCTGCATTTTGGACCAGCTGGAGTTTGTTTATTACGCGTGCAGAACAGCCACCCAATAAAGCATTACAATAATCTATCCTTGAGGTCATGAACGCATGGATTAACGTTTCTGCATTTGACATCGAGAGCATAGGTCGTAATTTAGATATATTTTTTAGATGAAAAAATGCAGTTTTGCAAATGCTAGAAATGTGGCTTTCGAAGGAGAGATTGCTATCGAATAGGACGCCTAGGTTCCTAACTGATGATGACGAATTTACAGAGCAGCCATCTAGTATTAGACTGTGTTTTAGGTTATTACTTGTAGAGGTTTTAGGTCCAATAATTAACACCTCTGTTTTTTCAGAATTTAGCAGTAAGAAATTTCTCGCCATCCAATTTTTTATTTCAACTATGCATTCTGTTAGTTTTCCAAATTGGTATGTTTCACCGGGCCGCGAAGAAATATAGAGCTGCGTATCATCAGCGTAACAATGAAAGCTAACACCATGTTTCCTGATGATATCTCCCAAGGGTAACATATAAAGTGTAAAAAGTAATGGCCCTAATACTGAGCCTTGAGGTACTCCATACTGCACTTGTGACTGATATGATACCTCGTCATTTACTGCTACGAATTGATGCCGGCCAGATAAGTACGATTTGAACCAAGCCAGTGCACTACCACTAACGCCAACATAATTTTCAAGTCTATTTAAAAGAATATTGTGGTCAATAGTATCAAATGCAGCACTTAGATCTAGTAGCACTAATAGAGAGATCCACAATCAGAAGACAGGAGAAGGTCATTAGTAACTCTAATAAGAGCAGTCTCAGTGCTATGATACGGTCTAAAACCTGACTGGAAATCCTCACAGATACCATTTTTCTCTAAGAAAGAACACAATTGTGAGGACACTACCTTTTCTAGTATCTTTGACAGAAAAGGGAGATTGGAAATTGGTCTGTAATTGTTTAATTCATTTGGATCAAGTTGAGGTTTTTTAATTAAAGGCTTAACAGCCAGTTTGAAGGTTTTGGGGACATATCCTAATGATAATGACGAATTAATAATATTCAGAAGAGGATCCATGACTTCTGGAAGCACCTCTTTTAGTAACTTAGATGGAATAGGGTCTAACATACATGTTGTCGGTTTAGATGATTTAATAAGTTTACACAGCTCTTCCTCTCCTATAGTTGAAAATGCATGGAATTTTTCCTCAGGAGATCTATAGCATATCTGATTTGATACTGTAGCGGATGGCTGCATAGTTACAATTTTATCTCTAATACTATCTATCTTGGTAGTAAAGTAGTTCATAAAGTCGTTACTGCTGTGCTGTTGGGAAAACTCAACGTCTGTTTGTGCTTTATTCTTCGTTAATTTAGCCACTGTATTGAATAAATACCTAGGGTTATGTTTGTTTTCTTCTAAGAAAGATGAAAAATAGTCTGATCTAGCAGATTTTAGTGCTTTTCTATAGGATATGTTACATTCACGCCAGGCTGTACGGAAAACCTCTAGTTTTGTTTTCTTCCAGCTGCGTTCCATTTTTCGTCGTGCTCTCTTCAGTGCGCGAGTGTGTTCAGTATACCACGGCGTCGGACTGTTTTCCTTAATCTTTCTTAAACGCAGAGGAGCAACTATATCTAAAGTGCTAGAAAAAAGAGAGTCAATAGTTTCTGTTGCATCATCAAGTTTTTCTGAGCTATTGGATATGCTGAGGAATTCAGATAAATCAGGAAGATTACTTACAAAGCAGTCTCTTGTGGTAGAAGTAATGGTTCTACCGTATTTATACCGAGGAGTTAATTTTACAGATTTAGTTATCTGGAGTATACATGAGACTAGATAATGATCTGAGATATCATCACTTTGATGCAGAATTTCAACGCCATTTACATCAATTCCGTGTGACAATATTAAATCTAAAGTATGATTTCGGCAATGAGTAGGTCCTGACACGTGTTGTCTAACCCCAATTGAGTTCAGAATGTCTATAAATGCTGATCCCAATGCATCTTTTTCATTATCAACATGGATGTTAAAATCACCCACTATTAAGACTTTATCTGCGGCCAACACTAATTCGGATAGAAAATCAACAAATTCTTTAATAAAGTCTGTATGGTGCCCTGGTGGCCTATATACAGTAGCTAGTACAAGCTTCACAGGAGATTTAGCATTAATACTTGTTTCTTTGGATAATGTTATATGGAGCACCATTACTTCAAACGAGTTATACTTAAAGCCCGTTCTCTGGGAAACACTGAACATATTGTTATAAATTGTGCAGACACCTCCCCCCTTACCTTTTACACGTGGCACATGTTTATAACAGTAATTTTGGGGGGTAGACTCATTTAAAATAATGTAATCATCTGGTTTTAGCCAGGTTTCTGTCAAACAGAGCACATCTAGCTTATGATCAGTGATCATATCATTTACAAAAAGTGCTTTCGTAGAAAGTGACCTGATGTTTAATAAGCCAAGCTTTATCATTTGTTTCTCAGTATTATGTACATTTTTTATTTGTTGAACATCAATTAAATTGCGACTCTTAAATTGCTTTGGAAGTTTATTGTATTTTCGAGCTCGGGGAACAGACACAGTCTCTATAGTGTGATATCTAGGTGAAAGGGTCTCTATGTGCTGAGAATTAACTGATTTCTGTGACGTGAGGCGGCTAGCAGACGGTCGGTTTAGCCAGTCTGTCTGCTTCCTGACCTGGGCCCCAGTGAGTCAAGTGCAAACACTAAGACTATGTGCCATATTTCTAGACAGAAGAGATGCTCCACATCCGGAGGGATGAAGACCATCTCTTTTAAACAGGTCAGGTCTGCCCCAAAAGCTTGTCCAATTGTCTATGAAACCTATGTTATTTCGCGGGCACCACTTTGACATCCAGCCATGGAGTGACCACAGTCTACTGTGAATCTCGTCACCACGGTAAGCCGGGAGGGGACCAGAGCATATTACAGTGTCTGACATCGTACTTGCAAGTTCACACACCTCTTTAACATTATTTTTAGTGATCTCCGACTGGCGAAGTCGAACATCATTAGCGCCGACGTGAATAACAATCTTACTGAATTTACGTTTAGCATTAGCCAGCACTTTTAAATTTGCCAAGATGTCAGGCGCTCTGGCTCCCGGTAAACATTGGACTATGTTGGCTGGTGTCTCTATTTTCACGTTCCGTACAATAGAATCGCCAATTACTAGAGCACTTTCATCAGGTTTCTCAGTGGGTGCTTCACTGAGTGGGGAGAACCTGTTTGATGTTCTGATCGGAACGGAAGAGCGGTGTTTTGACCCGCGACTATGCCGTCTCACAGTCACCCAGTTGCCCTGCTGCACGGGCGTTGTTACCGGAACCGAACAATTTGCATGACTCCCTGAGCTAGTCACATCCAAAGCCGTATCTAAGTCCCTCACATTCTTACTATCCTCCATTAAAGTTTGGATGTGTGTCTCTAGTTCTGTGATCTTCTCTGTCAGCCTAGCTATTTCCTTGCATTTATCACATGTATAAGACTCACTGCCGACAGAGATAGATAAACTATACATGTGGCATGTGGTGCACACAACAACAGCAAGAGAAGAAGCCATTACTCACCGTTTATGTAGAAAGGACCCAACTTACCACTATTACTTGATGAGCACTTGAAGAGCGGGATGGGAGGAGGAACAACGGAGTAAATAGGATGTAAAAGGAATCGCGATTTGCAAGCTAATCGATTAGCGGAATGCTAACGCGTTTCAGATCGTGGTTTTGAAATAAAAGCGAACAATCAGCGAGAGAGAAAGGAGAGCGGTAGCATGCGCGAATGGAGTAACGTTACGTGTATAAAATGTAAGCCGCAAGTGGCAAGCTAGCTAGCTCACTGCACTCACGTTTAACGGGTAAAGTAAGCGGTCAGATTAGTGTGACGGATAATTTCACAAGTCTGTTGAGAGTAAAACTGTTTTTAAATACTTTAAACAGCAGAGAGTAATAATTAGATAGAGATTTCTAAAGAAAAACAAGCTCCTGAAAGCTACAAATTGTCACAAGGAGGAGTCAGAGACGTGCGGATCCATTTGCAAGGCTTTATTAGAATAGTCAACAAGCAGGAGTAAACGCCAGGAAACAGGAACAACGTAGGTAATCCGGGAAACAGTTCAATAATCAAGCAGTGGTCGCAAATGGCAGGCAGCAGGAATCAATAACGGGGTACACAGTCCAGAGTCATACACAGGCAATCCAATCCAGAGAAACACGCTTAGAATAATGACCATGGGAACAATTAGACTTCGCAAGGTGGCTGTGTGTGAGAGTGGCTTAAATGCAGTCAGTAAATGTGAAACAGGTGTTTGCAGCAATCAGATCAGTGGGAAATGAGGAACAGATGTGTGCAGTGATTGGTGCAGTGGCTTATGGGGATTGTAGTCCATGAAGTGTGGTGCAAGAGTTCATGAAGACAGGGAAGACCAGATACGTTACATAGCCCCTCCGCAAGGAGCGGCTTCCAGACGCTCTAACCACCTTAACAATCTTGAGGGTGGTGGAGCGGAGGCGGAACAGGGGGAGGGATGGAGGGCCAGGTCCATGTAGTGGTACTGGAACCACGAAATGAGGCGGAGCCGACGGAGGGAGAAGCCATGGAGGAGGAAGGGTTGGCTCCTGCATGGGGCCGACCGACGGAGGTAGAGCCGGTGGAGCCCGAGGCGGAACCGGAGAGTCGATGGTCCTGGGCGACACAGAGGATCCGGAGGGCCAAGGCGGAACCCAAGGCTCTGGCGACCCCGGCGGAGATGGAGGTCCGGAGGTACGCAGCGGAGCCGGAGTGACAGAGGATCGAGGCTGTGCCCACGGGAGGGAGGAGGTCCACAGAGCCGGCAGGACAGAGTGACGAGGCGCAGCCGGAGGAGTAGAGTCCAGAGGCGAAGGTGGGGTGACGACTGACCGGGGCGGAGCCGGAGAGACGATGGAGCCCGGAGAAGCTGTTGGGCCGACGGCCGACAACGGAGACGAGGGAGCACAGAGCCGGGGTGGAGCCGCAGGGTCGGAGGACCGAGGTGGAGTCCAGGACTCTGAGACTGGAGGTGATGGTGAGGGGTCCTTCAGTCTGGACACCGATGGCGACTGGCAGTCCCACGGCAAGTCCTCTGCCACGAAGGTGGGATGGGGGTGAGTAGAGGGACTGTCAGGAGACAGAGGTGGCAGGACTGGAGCAGCAGGGAGGGTGGGTGGGAACAGTCCATGCTTGAGCTCCGTGACCAGAACCGGGCAGACAGGAATCTCAGGACGACTGGATGTAACCAGCGGAGTCTCTGGAAGGCTGGGCGGAACCAGCGGAGGCTCTGGAAGGCAGGGCTGAACCAGCGGATTGTCTGGAAGGCTGGGCGGAACCAGCGGAGGCTCTGGAAGGCAGGGCTGAACCAGCGGATTGTCTGTAAGGCTGGGCGGAACCAGCGGAGTCTCTGGAAGGCTGGGCGGAACCAGCGGAGTCTCTGGAAGGCTTGGCGGAACCAGCGGAGTCTCTGGAAGACTGGGCGGAACCAGCGGAGTCTCTGGAAGGCAGGGCTGAACCAGCGGAGTGTCTGGAAGGCTGGGCGGAACCAGCGGAGTCTCTGGAAGGCTGGGCGGAACCAGCGGAGTTTCTGGAAGGCAGGGCTGAACCAGCGGAGTGTCTGGAAGGCAGGGCTGAACCAGCGGAGTGTCTGGAAGGCAGGGCTGAACCAGCGGAGTGGAGCGGAGCTCTTGTGAAGCGGGCTCTGGACGACGCTCTTGTGAAGCGGGCTCTGGACGACGCTCTTGAGGAGCGGGCTCTGGAGAACTGGACGACCCCAGCGGAGATTCAGGAGGGCTGGGCGTCTCCAGCGGAGACTCTGGAAGAGCAGGCTCTGAGCGAGCGGTCACTGGAGGGCGCTCTGGCGGCGCAGTCACTGGAGGGCGCTCTGGCGGCGCAGTCACTGGAGGGCGCTCTGGCGGCGCAGTCACTGGAGGGCGCTCTGGCGGCGCAGTCACTGGAGGGCGCTCTGGCGGCGCAGTCACTGGAGGGCGCTCTGGCGGCGCAGTCACTGGAGGGCTGGTTGGGAGACCAGCTGCTCGAGCCGACAGCAGCGGTGGGTCCTCCACGCTAGAAATTAGCCTTTGCCACCCCGTGGTAAAGTGTGGCTGCTGTGGTTCTGGGCTAGCAGACCTCTTGTGCTGTGGCTCTTCTAGAACTCTCACAGTAAGCGGAGAGCCGCATAACACCAACGCATAATTCATAAAGTCCTCCACCGAACACTTAAATTCCCCTCCAGGCAACAGCGATTTAATGGGTTCATTGAGTCCAAAGCGGAATAAGTCCCTCAGCCATACTTCATCATAAAAAGGTACTTGAAGTGATAACCTACGAAACTGTAGTACATAATCCTCAATGGGAAGATCTTCCTGTCGGAGGAGCAGAAGTTGGTCGACTGGGTCCATGTTGTGATGCTGGTGGTTGAATAAAGCCGCTGGATCCGGGTGTGGCGAAGTCTTCTGTCACAAGGAGGAGTCAGAGACGTGCGGATCCATTTGCAAGGCTTTATTAGAATAGTCAACAAGCAGGAGTAAACGCCAGGAAACAGGAACAACGTAGGTAATCCGGGAAACAGTTCAATAATCAAGCAGTGGTCGCAAATGGCAGGCAGCAGGAATCAATAACGGGGTACACAGTCCAGAGTCATACACAGGCAATCCAATCCAGAGAAACACGCTTAGAATAATGACCATGGGAACAATTAGACTTCGCAAGGTGGCTGTGTGTGAGAGTGGCTTAAATGCAGTCAGTAAATGTGAAACAGGTGTTTGCAGCAATCAGATCAGTGGGAAATGAGGAACAGATGTGTGCAGTGATTGGTGCAGTGGCTTATGGGGATTGTAGTCCATGAAGTGTGGTGCAAGAGTTCATGAAGACAGGGAAGACCAGATACGTTACACAAATACAGAGAGCTAAAAACACAAACCAGACCGCAACGCAGCAAAACGCAGCAAAAACTTAGGGGTTGGCATCATCTCTTCTTCTGAATCCAGGCTGAATCTTGTGTAATTCCTGAATCTTGTGTAATTCCTAGTTACCACGGGATGGAAATCCTGTGGCAGAAACAGAGAAACAAATAGAGAAATAATTAGCGTAGCTGCTGTTCCAACCAAGCAAAAATGATGTGTTTAGCCCAAGCTGAAGAAAATTAATGTGCATTTGATCAGATGTAACTGAAGTACAACGTTATGAGATACATTATGTGAATGCTTGGCTAAAGAGATGAGTCTTTAATCTAGATTTAGACATAGAGAGTGTGTCTGAACCCCGAACATTATCAGGAAGGCTATTCCAGAGTTTGGGAGCCAAATGTGAAAAGGCTCTCCCTCCTTTAGTGGACTTTGCTATCCTAGGTACTACTAAAAGTCCAGAGTGTTGCAAAAACTCTTTATCTGAAATCTAATTTTTTTTTAATACTATTTACATTGGTTGGAAAGCCAATTGGCGATCATGCTGGACAATAACGTTTTAAATTGCTAATAAGCTTTAGTAATTGTCTCTCTGAATGACACTTCAAGTGATACAATGTAATTTACTCTATGGGACCTATTCAGTCTGCTAAATGTAATGCAATTTATTTATTTATTTATTTTTTGAGGAGTTTATTGAGGGAAAACTCTTTAATAATGTTGAAGGTGTCTGAGTAAATTTTGGTTTGACTGTAAATACTCTATAATACTATAATCGGAACAAAGTGCTGGTTTGGTCTGGCCAGAGGAGAACTGGTGAGACTTTTTGTTTTAAGTGTTTTGTGAGCTCTTCATGATGGCCTGCATTCAATCTGTGAATACTGTGTTTGGTAGGTGCTATGCTGAAGTGAGGAGGACGCCGTCAGAATGGCCACGCCGCAGAGTTCCAGACAGAGCAGCTATTCCTCAATCTCTGGAAAGATGTAAGTGGACTTTCATGCCTCATTATCTCTTTGAAATTAAGTCATTAAAAAATAAGCAAAAGAAGTATATCACTAAACAGTCCTTGGTGGCTGCTACTTGGTCCACCTTTATAACCATAAATGCAGGTGCCGCTGTTTGTAACTGGACTGTGTTTGTTTGTTTACGGCACTTATTTACCTGTAGCGGTTAATGAATCAGATGTCCTGTGCATTGACAGAAAATGGCTTTCTTACAAAAAAAAGTGTATATAAAGAGGAAGTAGAAACAGAAGCAAACAGTGCAGTAATAGGTGTTGTTGAGAGAGAGACGGGCTCAGATTGCAGGTCAGAGTCAGTCATTACCTGTGTGTGTTTGTCTCTGACAGTAATCACAACAAAGTTTCTCATAACCACATGCCCACAACATCATTTGTTGTTGTTTGTTTTGTTTTGTTTTAATGTGGTCTGCCTCACACATTCAAACACGCATTTCAATACCATAGCACTGTAAAAAAATGAAAAAGAGTATTATTTTACAATAAATTACTGTAGTCCGAAATTGATAAACTAGAATATGAAATAAGCAAGTTGCCAGATTTTGATTCTTAGCATCTGAATATGAAGGTTTTATTTTAACATTATTTAAGTATGAAGATAACTTATTTCATAATCAGATGTTTGTGGATGGATCTTTCACAATAGTGAAGCAACTGCTGAGATACAAACAAAACAAAATACATACAAAACACAATAAAGGTAACACTCAAAACACACAACACAAACAAAAAATTTACCCAAATATATATTTTTTTTCACGAAAATACTAGTTAACTTTATTGCATTGGACTCAAACTTCCTGGCTTTGTTTACACAGGGTATAAGTACTTCTCATACATTTTTGTGGGTTTTATTTCACCTAGTCACACTTGTGATGTTCCCAGTCAAAAATGACCAGATTCCAAACAATTGCTTGTAAATCTCTCATTATGCTATATTACTGATAAATGGCTGGCCATTTTTGACAAGTGTGACTTTTTGCAATTTTGTACAAAATAAAAGCATTTAAAAGCAAACTTCCCTATTAAACATTAAAGCACACTTAGTGTGATAAACAGTGAACATTTTTGTCATTTTTTATCTCATATTATGAAAATTATTCATAAAAAAAAAAAAATTCATTCAAAAAACAAGGTGCCTACTTTCTGATGAATGAGGCCTACGATTAATCAGATGCAAATAGAAACACAAAACCAGTCCTAAATACAAGAAAGAAAGTTGACAAAAAGATTGAATCCAATAGTTGGTGATAACATGGCATGATGAGAGATTTATAAGCAATTGTTTGGAGTCCGGTCATTTTTTACCCAGGAAAACAACAAGTGTGACTTTTTGCAATTTTGTACAAAATAAAAGCATTTAAAAGCAAACTTCCCTATTAAACATTAAAGCACACTAGTGTGACAAACAGTGCCAATTTTTGCAATTTTTTATGTCATATTGTGAAAATTAGTCATTAAAAAAATGTTTTCACTGAAAAAATGAGGTACCTACTCTCTGAGGCCTATGATTAATCAGATGCAAATAGAAACACAAAACGAGTCCTAAACGAAAGAAAACAAGTTGACAAAAAGATTGAATCCAATATTTGGTGATAATATGGCATAATGAGAGATTTATTGTTTGGAGTCGGGTCATTTTTGACCGGGAACATCAAAGGAGTGACAGGAATCCGAACACAACCAGAGGGTTAATAATAAATCTACAGAGAATAAACACAAGGAATCCAGGAGCAGGGGGTGTTTGTTAAAATTCTGAGAATGCAGTTAGATTTCACACTACTTTTTTACACTGATATATTAAGCAGGGTTAATGTGTCGATAATGGACGAAGCATATGTGTTGGTTGGAGATGGTGGGATATAAGCCAAGCAAAAACATTGCATTTATTCAGAATGCATATTCAAGCATGCAAATATAAATCTATATTGATGTGCTCATGTGAATGAAGACAATAGCCTGAACTGAAGCCCGTGTGATTTACGGCTGGTCGCTCCATCAGACAGCAGGTGGAGGTTTAGCAGGAAGTGAGCGTGATGTGTTCAGCAGCTCATTCATGTTCACGGTGAGGCTGAATCATTGTTGAGTTGAGTTTGCCTTCCACCCCTGATGAACAATTAGCATTGCACACGCCAGCAGTTTGGACAGGTGCTTTACTGTGCTCCACTGGTCTTTCCATCTGTTTACACGCACACAAGATCTAGCTGTGATATAACAGGACACGCCTGCACGGATATGACGTCATCTCACTTGTTTCATCTGTGATGTCACTCAAAAACAGGCCGAAAAACTCAGAATATGATTGTTTCAATATGTTAATGACAAACAGGAAACGCTGTGAGTCAGAACTTCAGGATGCGCATGAATAATACAGGAGCTTCTGCTGACAGCGATCCAGAAGCATCTTCCGTTTGACCAACAAGTGAAGAAATTGACATGAAGATTCAGACTTTTTCTCCATATTCATCATCACTGAGAAGAAAATTCCATTTTATTCTGAAAGATGGAACATTTCAAATGGTAAACATAGACACAATGTCTGACAACAGCGGATGAATTATTGATGTCTGTTGGGAAGAAACACATGCTTTAATCGGCCAGGATGTGGAGGTTGTAGGTGGATTGTGATACAATGCTCTTTTTATTTTAAAATCCAAGCGTAAGACAGGAAATAGAGGGAAATATTCAATTCTATGTATGTGTAGTGTGCTTTCTCCTTCATAGAGAGTATAGACTCTTACACCTGAGGGAGAACACTAAAGGTAAGGGTGGCATATGAAGATGCTTTAAACTAATGTATAAAATATTGAAGCCGGCTTCCAGATTCACAATCATCCTCCATTTCTTC
This sequence comes from Garra rufa, assembly GCF_049309525.1. NCBI lineage: Eukaryota > Metazoa > Chordata > Actinopteri > Cypriniformes > Cyprinidae > Garra > Garra rufa. The sequence goes on along the minus strand of NC_133385.1, from coordinate 37,249,896 downwards.
TTGGGCAATTATAAAAGGTTTTTGATAAAATGTGTGACGTATCCTCTGAACTTCAACAGATAATCATACACTGCCGCTCAAACGTTTGGATTAAAAAAAAAAAAAAAAGACACTTGTGCTCATCAAAGTTCCATTTATTTTATTAAAAATACAGAAAAAAGTAATATTACGAAATATTATTGCAATTCAAAGTTTTTTTTATTTTATTTTAATATACTTTAAAATAGACTTTCTTTCTGTGGTGCAAAGCTGAATTTTCAGCATCATTACTCCAGTCTTCAGTGTCACATGATCCTTCAGAAATCTTTCTAATATACTGATTGTCACGTATCTGGTCTATCTCATCATGAACTCTTGCACACACATTCTGGACTTCAATCCCCATAAGCCACTGCACCAATCACAGCACACAGCTGCTCCTCGTTTCCCACTGAACTGATTGCTGCATACACCTGTTTATCATTTACCCACATGCATTTAAGCCACTCACCCACACAGCCACCTTGCGAAGTCTTATTGTTCCTATGGTCGTAATTCTAAGCGTTTATCTCTGTGTTGGATTCTCTGTGTATGACTCTGGACTGTGTACCCCGTTATTGATTCCTGCTGCCTGCCATTGCGACCATTGCCTGTCTATTGAACTGTTTCCTGGATTACCTACGTTGTTCCTGTTTTCCTGGTGATTACTCCTGCCTGTCGACATTTCTCAATAAATGCTGCAATTGGATCCGCACGTCTCTGACCCTCTCTGTGACAGAAGACTTCGCCGATACAAGGATCCAGCGGCTTTATTCGTCAGCAGAACGACCACCCAAGAATGGATCTATCAGGAGGACTGTCCAATCCAGTAAGTTTGCTCTGCTCCATTTTTCAAGATGGCCGCCCCATCGAGGATTATGTGGAGAAATTCATTGCTTACCTGGCACCTTGCGATGAAACTATGCTCAAGGAATGTTTTTGGAGCGGATTGGACACTGAGATCAGTTTGAGCTTACCTGAGGAAGACCCCAGTTGGACCCTCACACAGTATATAGACTTTGTTTTGCTGTTTTGTGATTCTCCATTTACTGTGGGTGAGGTTGAGCCACAGCACAAGATGGCTACCGTCAAACCAGAGTCTCCGCCGCCGGAGCGCCCTCCAGTGACGGCGCCGCCAGAGCGCCCTCCAGTGACTGCGCCGCCAGAGCGCCCTCCAGTGACCGCTCGCTCAGAGCCTGCTCTTCCAGAGTCTCCGCTGGAGACGCCCAGCCCTCCTGAATCTCCGCTGGGGTCGTCCAGTTGTCCAGAGCCCGCTCCTCAAGAGCGTCGTCCAGAGCCCGCTTCACAAGAGCATCGTCCAGAGCCCGCTTCACAAGAGCGTCGTCCAGAGCCCGCTCCTCAAGACAGCCTTCCAGAGACTCCGCTGGATCCGCCCAGCCTTCCAGAGACTCCGCTGGTTCCGCCCAGCCTTCCAGAGACTCCGCTGGTTCCGCCCAGCCTTCCAGAGACTCCGCTGGTTCAGCCCAGCCTTCCAGAGACTCCGCTGGTTCCGCCCAGCCTTCCAGAGACTCCGCTGGTTCCTCCCAGCCTTCCAGAGACTCCGCTGGTTCCTCCCAGCCTTCCAGAGACTCCGCTGGTTCCGCCCAGCCTTCCAGAGACTCCGCTGGTTCCGCCCAGCCTTTCAGAGACTCCGCTGGTTCAGCCCAGTCTTCCAGAGACTCCGCTGGTTCCGCCCAGCCTTCCAGAGACTCCGCTGGTTCCGCCCAGCCTTCCAGAGACTCCGCTGGTTCCGCCCAGCCTTCCAGAGACTCCGCTGGTTCCGCCCAGCCTTCCAGAGACTCCGCTGGTTCCGCCCAGCCTTCCAGAGACTCCGCTGGTTCCGCCCAGCCTTCCAGAGACTCCGCTGGTTCAGCCCTGCCTTCCAGAGCCTCCGCTGGTTCCGCCCAGCCTTCCAGAGACTCCGCTGGTTCCATCCAGTCGTCCTGAGATTCCTGTCTGCCCGGTTCTGGTCACGGAGCTCATGCATGGACTGTTCCCACCCACCCTCCCTGCTGCTCCAGTCCCGCCACCTCTGTCTCCTGACAGTCCCTCTGCTCACCCACATCCCACCTTCGGTGCAGAGGACTTGCCGTGGGACTGCCAGTCTCCATCGGTGTCCAGACTGAAGGATCCCTCACCATCACCTCCAGTCTCAGAGTCCTGGACTCCACCTCGGTCCTCCGACCCTGCGGCTCCACCCCGGCTCTGTGCTCCCTCGTCTCCATTGTCGGCCATCGGCCCACCAGCTCCTCCGGGCTCCATCGTCGCTCCGCCCCGGTCAGTCGTCGCCCCACCTTCGCCTCTGGACTCTACTTCTCCGGCTGCGCCTCGTCACTCCGTCCTGCCGGCTCTGTGGACCTCCTCCCTCCCGTGGGCACAGCCTCGATCCTCTGTCACTCCGGCTCCGCTGCGTACCTCCGGACCTCCATCTCCGCCGGGGTCGCCAGAGCCTTGGGCTCCGCCTTGGCCCTCCGGATCCTCGGTGTCACCTAGGACCATCGACTCTCCGGTTCCGCCTCGGGCTCCACTGGCTCCACCTCCGTCGGTCGGCCCCATGCAGGAGCCAACCCTTCCCCCACCATGGCTTCTCCCTCCGTTGGCTCCGCCTCAGTTCGTGGTTCCAGTACCCCTACATGGACCTGGCCCTCCATCCCTCCCCCTGTTCCGCCTCCGCTCCACCACCCTCCAGGTTGTATTATGTGGTTAGAGCGTCTGGAAGCCGCTCCTTGGGGAGGGGCTCTGTCACGTATCTGGTCTATCTCATCATGAACTCTTGCACACACATTCTGGACTTCAATCCCCATAAGCCACTGCACCAATCACTGCACACAGCTGCTCCTCGTTTCCCACTGAACTGATTGCTGCATACACCTGTTTATCATTTACCCACATGCATTTAAGCCACTCACACACACAGCCACCTTGCGAAGTCTTATTGTTCCTATGGTCGTAATTCTAAGCGTTTATCTCTGTGTTGGATTCTCTGTGTATGACTCTGGACTGTGTACCCCGTTGACGATTCCTGCTTCCTGCCATTGCGACCATTCCCTGTCTATTGAACTGTTTCCTGGATTACCTACGTTGTTCCTGTTTTCCTGGTGATTACTCCTGCCTGTCGACATTTCTCAATAAATGCTGCAATTGGATCCGCACGTCTCTGACCCTCTCTGTGACACTGATTCATTATCATTATCAAATAATTTATTTGGAACCTGTGATACTTTTTTCAGGAGAACAGCATTTATTCAAAATAGAAATCTTTTCTTACAATATATGTCTTTACTATCACTTTTTAACAATGTAACATCAATTTATTGTTACAAAAGTATTCTATTTTAAATAATGCTGTTCTTTTTTAATTTATTGATCAAAGAATCCTAAAAAAGTATCACAGGTTACCAAAAAAATATTAAGCAGCACAACTTTCCAACATTGATAATAAATCAGCATATTAGATTGATTTCTGAAGGATCATGTGACGCTGAAGACTGCAGTAATGATGCTGAAAATTCAGCTTTGCATCCCAGGAATAAATTATATTTTAAAGTATATTAAAATGTAAAACCACTATTTTAAATTGCCTTTAACATTTTTCCCTGCATTTTTAATGCAGCCTTGAAGTCTCCTTTAAAAACCTTAAAAATATTACCGATCCCAAACTTTTGAGCAGCAGTGAGTGAATGTGTGTGTGTGTGTGTGTGTATATCCAGAGGCATCATGAGTGTAGATGTATGTTCGTCTCTCTCAGGTGTTTTTACTCTGTAAATGACTCTTAGCAGAGTGCAGTGAATGATTCTGACCTCACTGTACACAGGAATAAAAGCGCAGCACTTTCTGACCCATCAATGGGTGGAAATGTAAATATTTGTGGTGGAGAGCAGCTTTTCCTCCACATTCATTCAAATAAACCCATTATCAAGATGATCCATTCTCAAGAGGCCTTTCTCACAGAAATTGTTTGTGCAGGTCGATACTTTGTTCAAAATGGCCAGCTGTAACACACTGTAATAATATAGCAGTCGTTTTTTAACATGAACAATAAGAAATCTGTGTATATAATTAGGCATTTTAGAGCTATTCCACTTTATCATTTTCCATTTGTGCAGCATGAAACTATTACACATCACATGTGAATATCTGACGTTTTCAAATAATAAAAAACAAGGATGTGGTATTAGTGTAAATGCACACAGATTTTGTTTTTCAGTTTTGTCTTCAGCACACAGCGCCAGTACAATCTGTGGGACGTCGCATTGACGTTTGTTTCCTGTTCCACTCGTTCTCTGTGTGACACTGATTAGATCACATCGCCGTAGTGTAGGTGGAGAAGGACCGCTCTGGGAGAATGATATAACCTGCTGCGAAACACACTGACCGCTGTTTGTGTAAGTTTACACTGAGGGACGTTCACATCGAATGTGCAACAGAACCGAACACTGTCATTAATTAGACCTCAGTTGCGAGAAAGAAGAAAACATTTGCTTGTTTATAATGGTAGTATGTCGTACAATTATCTGCAATATTTTTTGTTTTAACATTTATCTTACTATGTTGTTTAAATACTTTTTTCTTATTTGTAAATCATTTCTAAAGTTCTAGTAGAGTAGAGTAGTAGTAGTAGTAGTAGAGACACTTTTTTAGCTTTAAAAATACTTTTAATGATTATCTAGAAATGTATTAAACTCTTGCCTCTGGTCACATCAGTCCTGACCTCAGCACTGACCTCAGGTCAGATACAGTGTTTATAATGAAGCACAGGAACCACTATAACTGGGAAAACTGGGGATTTCTGTGTGTCTCCGCATTTTTCTGACTTAATCATCACCACTCTGTCCTCTCTCTGCTTACTTTAATTGGTTCTTCTGCCCTCATTTACTGGTGTTTGTTAACAGTACATCCACGTGAGTACAATTAGTTTAGCACGGATGAGTGTGTTCTGTGGAGCTCCTCAAATGTTTAAATAGAAAAGCTTTCTAAATTCAACATTAAAATCGTGCCTGTACCTACACTTTTGTAAAACCCCATACCGATGCACAAAACATATACAGTATGTCACAAAAGTGGATACACCCCTCACATTTCAGCAACCATTTTAGTATATCTTCTCAAGGGACAATGCTATCGAAATGAAACTTGGATATATTTTAGAGTAGTCAATGTGCAGCTTGTACCTGTATAGCAGTATAGATTTACTGTCCTCTGAAAATAACTCAACATACAGCCATTATTGTCAAAATAGCTGGCAACAAAAGTGAGTACACCCTAAGTGAACTTGTCCAAAGTGTGAATATATTGTGTTAGCACTACTGTTATCTGGCACTGCCTTCATCATCCTGGGCATGAAATTGACCAGAGCTGCAGGTTGTTGTTGGGATCCTCTTCCACTCCTCTATAATCACATCACGGAGCTGCTGGACGTTAGACACATGCTGCTTCACCTTACGCTTATGGATGCCCCACAGGAGCTTAATAGGGTGCAGGACTTCCTCAGCAAGGCAGTTGTCATCTTGGAGGTGCGTTTGGGATCATTATCATGTTGTAAAACTGCTGGGCACCATCTGAGCCAAACAAGTTTATGTTATAGTCTCATCAGACCACAGGATATGTTTCCAGTAATTCATGCTCTTGGTTGTCTTCAGCAAACTGTTTGCAGGCTTTCTTGTGAGCCAGCTTCAGATGAGGCTTCCTTCTGGGATGACGCCTATGCAAACCGACTTGTTGCAGTGTGCGGCGTATGGTCTGAGCACTGACAAGCTGACCTTCTACTTCTGCAACCTTTAAAGCAATGCTGGCAGCACTCATGCATCTGTTTTTTGAAGCCAGGTTCTGCACCTGACGCACAGAACGAGTGCTCAACTTTGTTGTCCGACCCTTGCGAGGCCTGTTCTGAATGGAACCCATCTTGGAAAACCTTGAATCATTTGACGGCTTATGTATGTACAGAAATGTTTGTTGATGACCTGACATTGTCGTGTATGTCTGTGCAGCAGGATGCATGCCATACAGGTGGACTCGGTACAGCGCTGGATGGAAGACTTACGGCACATGACGGAGGTGGAGTGCATGTGCGTTCTGCAGTCGAAACCCATCGGCGTGGATGAAGACGCTCCGGGTGAGCTCATCGTGTCTGGGACGGGTGCCGTCGGTGAACACGTCACTCGTGATAACCTGCAGACGCTGCTGAAGAGGGCGCTGGTGGTCAGCACAGAGCTGGGGAAGATGTTCCAGCGTCTAGAGAAGGGCCGCTGGCAGCGGGTCCACAGCACGGCCGTCAGGGTCAACTGTCACGTGCGCTCGCTCATCCAAGAGTACAGCACGGCCAGAAACGCCCCACCGGAAATGCAGAAGGTACTAAAGGACACTTTCAGATAGTCCACTTAAACATTCTATTAACTAAGTAACTTTGCAACTACAGGTCAACTAATAAGATGACATGGACCATCAAATTAAAGTGTGACAGATATTAAGCGGACAGTCTACTATTACTCTACTGACTGCTAGTTGACATGTACAGTACTTGCAAAGTTACTAAGATTCGAATGTCTGAAGTGGACTATCAATATAAAGTGTTACCTATTACTTTTCTGGTTATAGTTAAAGAATTAACTAAATATATAGTTTTTTTAAAGTACTGAATGTTTGATATTCTCTCGTGGCAGTATGAGAAATCACTGCTGGAGAAGTGCATGGAGCTGAACGTCATTACTGAGAGGTGAAGAACTCAACACATCGTTGCACCTATTTTCATCAAAGTTCTCATATTGAAGATCCGATCTCATATAACTGACAGTGTTTACCCCACAGATGTCTTCATACTGAGGATGAATACTTTCTCAAATCCATGAAGGAGGCCATTCACGAGATCCTTACTGACGTCAGTGACTCCTTTAGCCATATGATTGACATGGCACTGGCCAATGAGATACAGGTGAGAGTAGGTTTATACTATAAGAAACTGTCCATTAGTGTCATTTAACTATCTCTCTCTCCCTTTTTTTTTTACAGATTTTAATTCATCAGATTGAGGATTCTGATAATGTTTTTGCCATTAGCACTGCCATCAGTAACCTGCTGTCTTTAACTCAGGATGGGCCACAGCTCTGCAGCATCATTGCTAAAGTACGCTCTCTCTCTTACACACACACACACACACACACACACACACACACACTGGTTTACATGTTTTATGGGGACATTCCATAGGCGTAATGGTTTTTATACTGTACAAACCGTACTTTCTATCGCCCTAACCCTACCCTACACCTAAACCTAGCCCTCACAGGAGATTGTGCAAACTTTTACTTCCTCAAAAAAACTCATTGTGCATGATTTATAAGCCTGTTTCCTCATGGGGACCTGAGAAATGTCCCCACAAGGTCAAAATTTACTGGTATTCACACAACGTGATGAATACCAGGTACACACACACACACACACACACACACACACACACACACACACACACACACACACACACACTTCTTTTTCTGTCATTTGGATGGCATAATAATTTCATTAAGATCATTATTTCTATCCCTAACCCTGCATTTTTGCATTTCAAAAGAAAAAAAGGTGCTTTCACTGTGAAGCCTAATAAAATGGCCCCACAATATCAATTTTTTAAATGATTTATGGAGACATCACAATGTACAGTAGGTTAAACAAGTACACACACAAACTTCACACTGCTGTGGTCATGCGATCAGCTCCTTCTTCTATAATACTTTCACTCCATTGCATTTGTTCACATTTTGTTTCTGTTTCACCAAATTTGAAACAAAATGCAAATTTGTTCCAGCTCAGTCAGATTAGATGGAGATCATATGTGGTTCATAATGCGCATTTGTTTCAAATTCATGTCTGGGTTACTTCAGGGTACTCTGTTTTTCAAGTCATTTCTTTAGGGATTTTTTGACTTGATTTATTGAACCAACATCTGTTCTTAGTGGTCATTTCCCTTATTTATTGTGATTATTTCCTAATCACACAAGTTCAAATTCTAGATCTCCGTACATCGGCATGGCTCTTACGACTCCGCACTGCGTGCTGCAACTGATGAGCAGCATACCAGACCTTCTCGCTTTCCCGGAACCAGTGGTTCGAACAGAGGTGGCTGGTAACCAAGTTTGTATTGGAATGGTATTAATCTAGTCTCTGGTTTACAAAGAAAATTTTGAGCATTCTCAGCCGATTTCCTGGATCTTTTTCAACATTGATTTGATGAGAGCAATCTATTGTGAAATGGGTATGTACGTTTTGCATGACATCAGTGGTTGGCAATCTGGCCGAGCTGCCCCAATGATGATAGGACTGACAATTAGTTGATTCAGATTATCAGAACTTTCTTCAGGTGCATACAAGGTGGGATAGCTCGACCACTTTATAGTTTTTCAACCCTGGAAAATATTTGATGGTAAAGTTAAACCTTGTGAAGGATAGAGCCCATCTGGTCTGTCTTGGGTTTAGCCATTTGGTATCTTGCAGATATTCCACGTAGCAGTGATTAGTTAGAACCAAGAATGGATAACAAGCTTCCTCCAGCCAATGCTGCCACTACTCGAGAGCTAGTTTGATGGCCAAAAGCTCTTGATTGCCAGTGTCATAGTTGTGCTCTGCTGGAGTGAGTCACCTCTGTGAGTAATTTCTGAAGTCTCATTTGTTAATGCACTATTTAACATGATCTAACATAGCAATTATTATTATTATTATTATTATTATTATTATTAATTTAAGTTAATCTAGTGTTCTTTAGCATTGCTGGTGCCATGCCATGAACCCTAGACCCACAGCAAACCGAACTGAACCGTGGCTCCAAAACAGAGAACCGAACCGTGGAATTGGTGTATCGTTACACCCCTAGTTAGAGCTAAACTCTGCAGGAAAGTGGATCTTGCGAGACAGATCCCTGGATCAAATAGTAAATAGTAAAAAACGTCAGGAGAAACCAGGCACAGTCAGGGGACCAGTTCCCTTCAGGCTAGACAAAACCAGCACTTTAATTCCAGGCTGCAACAAAGTCAGATTGTGCAGAGGACTCTTTTGGTTCCATTGGTCTTAGTATTGTGCCAATGGACATCTAGGTGACAAGGTTTTTGCTGAGGATCTGTCTCTCGGGCTCAACTAGTTGTCATGGTCTCCACTGATGTGAAGAAATAAAGTATAATAGTAAAAACAAACACCAGATGATATCTCCCAAGGGTAACATGTAAAGCGTGAAAAGCAATGGTCTTAGAACTGAGCCCGGTGGTACTTCATACTGCACTTGTGATTGATATGATACCTTATCATTCACGGCTACGAATTGATGGCTAGATAAGTATGATTTGAACCATGCCAATGCCCTTCCACTAATGCCAATATGATTTTCTAGTCTATTCAAAAGAATGTTTTGGTCAATAAGTGTCAAACATGGTGCTAAGATCCAGCAGCACTAATAGAGAGATACAACCTTGATCGGATGATAAGAGCAGGTCATTTGTAACTGTGACAAGAGCAGTCTCAGTACTATGATATGGTATAAATCCTGAATGGAAATCTTCACAGATACCATTTTTCTCTAAGAGATTCAAGATCGGTCTGATTTGGAACTAATTCTTTATGGTCTAATTCTCTTGTGTGTGTGTGTTTTTTTTTTTTTTTTTTTTTTTTTTTTTTTAATGAGAGGCTTAAGAACAGCCAGTTTGATTGTTTAGGGACATATCCTAATGACAATGACAAATTAATAATAGTCAGAGGAGGATCTATGACTTCTGGAAGCACCTCTTTTAGTTGCTTAGATGGAATACAATTCTTCCTATAGTAGAGAATGAGTGGAATTATTCCTCAGGGGATCCATAGTGCACTATCTGATGCGATATATATATATATATATATATATATATATATATAAATAAATGGTAAATAAAGTCACTACTACTGTTGGGAAATGTCTGTTGATGCTTCATCATTCCTCCATAGCTTGCTGTTCAGGATTGGAAATTGAAATTGAATTCACCAGGAATCAGGTAACCCTAAATCTAACACACTTCCATTTTCTATGAGGTGGTAGTTGTGAGACTCGTTTCTAGAAGAAGACATCATGAAAGTGGGCATATCAGGCCAGAATACCCACAGATTGTTTGTTGAAGGGCTTTCAGTGGATGTGAAATATACAGTTAATACTACTGGAGGACTTGGTCTTTTCAACAGAATGGTTTGCCAATTGGATAAAATTTTTAGACAAGCAGGGTTTTTTCTTAAGCTTGAGCTTCTGACAGTCCCCGAGATGAAGTTGTCGACTGTAATCGTAAGCCGCTACTTGCGGCCGCAGAGTTGAGTTCAGCTCGTAACAAAAGGGTTCCATTCTCCTGCAGAGTCCTGATCTTGAATAAGCAAGTGTACGGAAATGGAGTTCCTGTTAGTACTCTGGTGATTTTGACAGTTAAATGAGTGAGTGAGGGAGAGCCTGGCGTGATCATGGCAATACTATCACAGGCATTTGAGCTTATGGTTCCAGTAAGACATTGGCGAGGGCTTCATCTGACAGTGCAGTTCTGACACTAGTGTTCTCTGGAGGGGGTTCTTTATTTAACTCTGATGACAGTGATGGCGCAGCCTCGCGTCCATTAGTCGCCTGATAAGGTTTTACTGGTGCGTGTGTTTGTGTTTCTAATCAGATCGATACTGTCCCGTCCCATTAGCGTGCTGCATTGATCACGGTGGCGGTCTTGTTTTCTGGCTCTCTGCCTGTTAGAGAAATGACTACCGGCTGTTTACCACCGGCATCTGAATTCATCTTTCACTTCCGTCTGCTGCAGTGCAGTAATGCAATAGATACAGCATGTTAAAGATCTGTCAGCACTTTAGCTTCTCACTTTCTATTTAATCTCTACTTATTCTTCTAGCTTTAGTTCACGAATTTGGGTTCACGATTCACACATTGAGCATCACAGTTCAAAACTGAGAAAAACTTAATTCTTACGCTTAATTAATAAATATTTGTAATACAATAATTGCACACAAATGATTTTTTTCTCATCCAATTTTTTGAGAAGACACTGCCTCCCTTGCCTGAACACCCCTGATCTCTCTCTCTCTCTCTCTCTCTCTCTCTCTGTCTCTCTCTCTCTAAAATGACATATAATGAAATATAATTGCCTCAGTGAACATCTTTTTAAAAATGTTTCCCTTTGGTGGCAAAGCTAAATTTTCACACTGCAAAAAAATACTTTTTTTGTCTTGTTTCAAGCCAAAATATCTAAAAATTCTTAAATCTAAAAGGATAAGTAAAAAATTTTGTCTTGTTTTTTAAAAAAAGAAGTTAAAATTAAGTGAGATTTAGGATAAGCAAAATAATCTAGTTGTCTGCTTGAAATAAGATTATTTTACTTACCCCATCTGGCTGATTATTTTTGCTTGTTTTAAGCAAAATCTCACTTTTCTGAAAACAAGACAATAATTTTTACTTGATTTGAGAATTTTTAGATATTTTTGTATCATTATCACAGATGAAAATGGTTGTGTTGCAACATAATGTTAGCTTTTCTTTAAAACAGTTGTAACATTATAAATGATATTAGTGTCACTTCTGTTCAGTTTTATGCCCTTGCTGAATTAAAAAAAAAAATAGTGACCATAACCTTTTTAACTTTAGTGTATACAGATAAACTAGTCTTACCCAAAACCAACTAGCTAGTAATAATCATAACATTATAAACATTATTGCATAAGAACATCAAACCATTTCATGTCATGACTATTGTTTAAAAAAAAAACTACTACTAATAAAAATATAATTTCTAAACTATTGTATTGTTTGAAAGAAGGGTGAAAAAAGGGTGTAATTTTAAAATTCTGACAGTGACGCATAGTTTTGGTCTAAGACGAGTTTTTGAATGTGTACATTTACTGTACGCCACTAAACCCAGAGACAGAACAGACTGATGTTCATGTGTCTGTGTGAATACCCTGCAGATTGAGGCTCTCTAGCGTGGCATCGTATGGCCTCAGGATGACGCTCTGTGTTGCCCACATAATTAAGCTTATTCACATAATGACAGTGGTTAGCTCGTCTCGCAGTCATTTTCTCTCTAGTGGCAACGGATTTCTACCATCCACAATTCTTGGTTACAAATTTCTGTGAATAGACCAACAACACACACAACACACACACACACACACACACACACACACACACACACACACACACACACACACACACACACACACACACACACACACACACACACCTGATGTACCCATTTCCATACTGACACAGCACTAGGATATACTGAGTATACTGAGTTATATTGGCTTTGTACTGAGTTTTTAAATTCATTAAAAGACGTATCTACTCAAATGTTACTGAATGTATTTTTTTCTCACCAGATTATTAATTGATATTTGAATGCATTTATTAAAGTGGAGCGTTTGTGTGGTCCACAGGAGGGAGCTGTGGTGGCCCTTCTGAAGATCTGCCGGCAGGACTGCTTCAGTACTCTGTACGCACACGCCTTGAGGACTGTGGCTTCTATCTGCTGTGTTGAGGAGGGCATCAGCCAGCTGGAAAAGGTATCAGTTTCTCAGTATGCACATTAAAAAGACCCAGATGTGTGCAGCAGAATCTGAGTGAGCTAAGAATGCAGTCTCTCTTGTTTATTTGATGTCATTTTCGCAGATGCTAATTAGAATAAACATTTCACATTACAGTCTGTGAATGTGGAACGCCTATGCATCAAATGCACCAACTGATATATAAACAGACTGGCCAAAAACATTATGTTGCAGAAGTATAATATGCGTGGATATATAGGATGAGCTTGCATTGATTTTTAATGAGGTTACTGCTTTTAAGCAGAAAGCAGGGATAATTGCAACAGTGCGTTTGTGAGGAGATGTTTATCCTAAAACTCATTTTTAAAGAAATAAATAATAAACATAGAAATTAATGAATAAATAAATAAATAAATATATTAATAGTTATTCTGTGTCAGTTAGCAGGCAGCATCTTACATGTTCCTTTATTTTCATTTAGTTTACTAAATAACTGAAGTTTTTTAAAAACTGTATAAAAATATTAAAACAAATACTAAACTAAACCGCAGTTTGCACCTCATCCCCACTTTGTGTGTTCTTCTTGTTCTAGACACACATTTCCTCCGGCTTTTCATTAAGACATGAGCAACGCAACATTTTCTGTAAAAGACCCCAAAATAATACAAAACATACATAACTAGAAAGTTTAACTGTTTAAAGTCAATTGCACTGAAAGACATTTTTACTAAACTGTAATTATGTGTTTGTGTCTTTAAAAAATAAAAAAATATATATATTTTGCAAGTCGGTAGAGGATTGACATAACTGATATGATAACTGATATACTTCTAGTGAGTATAATGCATTTTATAGTTTGTGTCACAGCGCCACCGTGTGGTGATATATTATATAAACCGAACAGTATTCTGAAACTGCTCAGATTACTGTAAACACTATCACTGTCAGCTCACAAACACCACGAGTTTTGAAAAACAAAAAATGACGATGTGCTCTCATATACAGCATACAGTGTGTTCATATACTGCTCCATAATATATTGCTCATATACTATATAAGCATAAGCAGTCATATGCAACCTTCACAGTATGCTATTGTACAAGTTTCATACTACCTTATACCTCAAATAACTGAAATATACTGCTGTGTAGTGTATAGATTTATTGAAAGTCTTATAAACTACCATAAAATAAGATCTCAAGTATTATATATATTTACAGTAATATATATTTAAGCCCTAATATATATATGTGTATACTGTAGTTGGTAGTATGTCTCAGGCGTCTTCCTCTTCTACTTTTTCTTCGACTTCTATGGTTTCTGACTAGGTTTTTCTATGATTTCGACTTTTTCTTGATGTTCTACTATTCTTTTAGTTCTTCTATGGCTTCTGCCTCTTTGACGTTTTCTTCCACTTCCACTTCTTCGACTTTTTCTTTGACTTCTTCTATGGTTTCTGACTAGGTTTTTTCTTCAATTTCTACTTCTTCAACTTTATGTTGGACTTCTTCCATGGCTTCTACTTCTTTAACTTTTTTTTCGACTTCTACTTCTATGGTTTCTGCCTAGGTTTTTCTTCAACTTCGACTTTTTCTTCAAATTCTACTTCAAATTTTTAGTTCTTCATCTATGGTTTCTGACCTATCAAAAGAAAGTGATCCCTAGCTTTATTATAGCTTAGCATGTCACACGAGCGGTTGAATCCAAAGGTGTAGCGTGATGTGTTGATCTGGTGTGTAACTCAGGTGGATGGCATCCTGTGTCTGGCAGACATCTTAACAGACGGCGCGTGTGCAGAGGCGACCCGAGCGGAGGCCGCGGCGGTGATGGCTCAGATCACCTCTCCCCATCACACCTCCACACAACACCTCGCCAGCTTCCTGGAGAGCATGCAAGACATCGTCACAGCCCTCATCAGTGAGTTCAAGCAGCGTAGCACACATGCACAAGCTGAGGAAATACAATGCCTTATAAACCAGAGGGAAGACAGCTCTGCTCCTAGTGGGCTGCGTTCCTGCTGACTTCAGTTCCAGCACTGTTTCAACACAACTGCCCATTATTTTCAAGTCATCCTGAACACCGTGAGTGAGTGTGATGGCAGTTATCCAGAAGCAGGATCGGCTACCACTGATATACGCAAAACAGAGATAGATATGCATCTGCAAAAATGCTTGAAGCACCTCAATGACGCTCAATGAGATTTTCAGCCCGGTGAACACTGTGGCCAAAACTATGAATAGCACCTATCAAACTGCTGCAGTCCATTACAGCTGTTGATTTCACATCTGGTTCTGCAACTCATTGTTTATAAACAGATTTAAAGGCATAAAAGTCAATGTCAAAATAAAGTCAATAAATGTTTAAATGATTCAAACTCAGTACTAGACGTCAAGGGTTATTTGTCAGAATGTAAAGTTCTGCATCTTTCTTTCATTTTTGAGTTTCACCATTATTCCACACTTCAGGTCCATTTTTACTCTTTGATTTGGGTTTCAGAAGCAGCAAGGTTAACATGAGGTTTAATACATGTACTTTCTGCATTTTTTTAAATTATTTATTTCAATAAAAAAGTGTGCCTTTTAAAGAATTTCTGCTCTAGAAGAATACCTGCCTTAAAATGTGTCAGGAATTCTGATTCTTTTCAACGAGCCAGTTCTAATTCAACCAACTTACTTTAAAACTGTCGCTTGTCAAATCACAGGCAAGCTACTCATTTTAAAAGAGCTTACCGAACAGTGGCCAATTTTCCACCTCTTCATCTTGTGTGTGTCTGCAGATCTGTGTGAGAGCGCTTCCTGTGGTGAAGTGTTTCTGCTGGCTTCAGCAGCTCTGGCAAACATCACATTCTTTGACAGCATGGCATGTGAAATCCTGCTGCAGCTCAATGCCGTTCACATCCTGCTACAGGCCTGCAGAGACCGCCAACGAGTCGACACGCCATACTCCAAAGACCAGGTACCGATCTAGGACTTATACAGACAGACAAATAAACCCCATATTTGAAATTACAGCATGCACTACTTTCATTTGGCATGTTTGTAGTCATTGTTTACAGATCCATTCCTCTTTCATTTATTCTGTTGACAACGTAATTGTCATTTTCATGCTAAAACAGCAGTAGAATGTGAATCAGACAGGAGTATTTTCCCCTTTAACTCTTTTTTTGAATGGTAGTATTGCAGTCTTCTTATCTGCATGCAGTATTTGTTTCCCTATAATCACAGTAATGACACAGTGCTTCGTTCCCTGTAGGTTGTGACAATCCTTGCGAATCTGTCTGTTCTGGAGCAGTGCACTGCAGATGTTCTAGAGGAGAAGGGTATGAAAGCGTAACGTCCCCAATTTAACCATTCAAAGACAAATATTCCTGTTCATTGCCATGTAAAAGCAACATTACAGAGTGGCATATAATGTGAGTGTTGTGAATGTTTGATGTAGGTATCGAGCAGCTGCTGGTGTTGCTGAATGAGAAGCCATCTTCCTCCAGTCCGTCTGAGAGTGCGGCGTGCGAGCGGGTTCAACAGAAAGCTGCCGTCACACTGGCTCGTCTCAGCAGAGACCCACTTGTTGCTCAGACAGCCATACAGCTCAAGGGTACGAGAAAGCATAACAGGCTCTATCAAAACAACTGTATCTGACTTCATCTTCTATCTTCACACAGCTCATATTTGGGCACCCTATATTTAAGTTCCAGTTCGACTGTCTACAGATTGTAAGATGTAAAAGTGAGCCTTTTGTTGTTTCCCTCAGCTGTTCCTCGCCTCATCGAGTTGTGTCGGTCACCAGCGGAAAGGAACAACAGTGATTCAGTACTTGTGGCCTGTCTGGTAACTAAAGTTAAAAAAAATAATGCATTTGCTTAAAACTGTGTTATATGTGCTTATAGTACAGTTTTCAGAGGGTTTACTATATATTTTTTAAATATATATATATATAAATTAATAAATAAATATTTTTTTATACAAAATAGGTTTTTATACAAAAACTGCTTTTTTTAATGTAAAATTCACTTTATAAAAGACCCACATTTCCAACTTTAATTCATGGGGATAACATGGATAATTTCACATGGTTTAGTGTAAAATTTTTGCCCATCTTTTAGAAAAAGCAGTTTTAAAAGTAAAAAAAAAAAATCACTTTTACCAGTAGATGGCTGCAGAGCTCCACTATTTGCTATTTGACCACCTGAAAGATATCTTTTCACGTTTTTTTTTTTTTTCAGTTGAGTTCATATCTACATATTATGAAATCACAATTATAACAATAAAAATTACTTTTTGTCAAAGTTTAGCATTTTTTGTACTGAAACAAAATCAGTTCTATTTCATATTGAGTAGCAGTAACATACATGAACATAAGAATGCAACATGTTTTTTTATTTGACAAATTATAAGTGAGCAAAATATAATTGTATTTCATAATATGTAGATATGAACATAAGTAACTGAAAAAAAAAACTTGTGAAAAGATATCTTTCAGTTGGTCAAATAGCAAATAGTGAAAAATAAATAGTGAAAAATATTTATTTGTTAAATATTTATTAATTTATATATATATATATAAATATAATAAATCCTCCGAAAACTGCACAAATGTGGAGTAAAAACATTAATAAATAGGAAAATAACATTTTTTTTTTAAACTATTATTTTGTTACAAAATTGCATTTTGTTGCCTGTTGACCCCAAAGACCATGAATGTAACTATTTTTTTTTTGTCACACTAACATAAAATCAAGATATCATTCCAATTTGTTTTTATTTGTAGATCAAGATAGTGCTGACCAATGTATAAAGTCTCATACCATTTGGACAAAGGGAAGATTTTTAAAAATTTTAGCAAATGTCATTTGGGGTAAAAAAATACCCCAAAGACACATTTCTTAAAATTATGCCTCTTATTTGCAAAACTCTAAACACAAATCCATAACTTCTAACTCAATTCCCCAAACTTCCTATATTCAGGTCAAAATGAAGCTCTCCACTCAAAACAATCTTGCTGAAAAACCAAACTTTGCTCTCAGAACCCTCAAAAACACACACAACCACAACACAGTTTTAAACACAGATGAGATAAATTCAAAGCAATACTATGAAAACCGGTAATAAGTGTTTCTTGTGGCAATCAAAAGTTATTAGCATTTTTAGAAATTTAATAATTAATGTTTAATGAATGGTTTATTATTCTTGACCAATAGGCGGTGCGGTTACCAAATTGATGTGGTGTGGTCAGTGTGAGGTGACAATGGCACATACAAAATTTGGTGTCAATATCTGAAACCTTTGCCGAGATACAGCCTCAGATGTAGTTTGGCATCTTTACAGCTAATTCGTTGATGTGCTAAACGAAAACCGTTTCGTATATCGACACAAAATCATAACTTTTTGCCAGCATGGTCTGAAGATGATCCAATTCAAATTTGGTGAAAATTGGACCAATGGTCTAGGAGGAGTTCGAAAAAGTAGGTTTTCAAGATTAATCAAAATAGCAGACAGGAAGTTCATCCAATTATGGCATAATTGCTATCAATGTTCTCGGCGTTATCTAAGGAATATAGAAAGATCAGTTTCATTAAAATAGGCTAATCTAAACAAACGTTATTAACATTTTTAAAATTTCATTATAACTTTTGGCCACTGCCTGAAAACTTTTTGAGTACTGTCAGCGCATGGTGCCGAAGACGATAGGCGATACGCCAGTGTGTTTGTAAAATACTGCATTTTTTGACAAAATTCAAAATGGCTGACATGGGAAAAATGGTTCGACTCGACATGATGCACCAAACCTAAAGAGACCAGTTCTGTGATTTTTGGCCAAACCATTGAGAAGTTGCAAGCAAAAATAGCCATTTTTCATATCTCTTGACCACTAGGTGTCAAACACTGCTGATAGCCTCAGGTTATGTTTGTTATAACACACACACCAAACCATTGCGGAGATATAGCCTTGCATCCATTTTTGCGTGCTTTTCGTATAATTTGTTTGTGTATTATTCGAGAACGGTTCAGTGAATCAACTTGACAATTTTTGCCAGCGTGGTCTGAAGATGATCTGAGCCAATTTTGGTGAAAAACAGGCAAACCGCCTAGGACGAGTTCGAAAAAGTAGGTTTTACAAACTATTAAAAATAGAAAAAAAAAACCTGAAACCTTACGATTTTTGGTGTTCATTTGACTCGGCATGAGCCAAGGATTCAGACAAAAAAAAATTTGATTCTGTGCCTTACGCTTCAAAAGTTATTAGCATAAACATAAGTGAAAATTTGGACAAGTGGTGGTGCTAGAGAGTTTAAAGGTCCACTGAAGTGCCTTGAAACACGCAGCGTAATTCTATGTGGTGACGTACTTTTAACTGAAACAAAAACATATCGCCCAGCCCCGCCCACTCATTTTGAATAGCCAATAGCGTTCCATTAATATCTGCTCGGGCAAGAGCCGTTGAGCTCGGTAAATCCGCATTTGTAAGCTTATGACAGCCACAGACTAATAAATTACCGCACAGATTCAATATGAAACTTGCTAAAACGAAAAAGTGATCATAATCATGCTGAGGCTGTGTAATTTAATACATGCCGTCCGTACATATGAGCGCATATGATCTGCTGTGTAGGGGGCGGGACATTACGGACTCTAGAGAGCATTTGATTGGACAGAACGTTTGATGAGAAACTGAAGTGCACGGTGATATCATCCAAATCCCTGATTCATATTGGCGGAAGTGACGAGACTGTAAGTTTTGAATGCCCATATCTTGTAAACGCAAATTTTGTCTTTGTTTTGCAGCACACTAGCTTATAGATAACCTTAAGGTTAATATATTCATACTAAAAGCCAAAAAACTTTAATTTTGATTTCAGGGGGACTTTAAGTTAGAGACTCCAAACTTGCTATGGTTAATGTTGAGACTGTCTTCTATCAGTGTGCCAAATTATACAACTTTCCCGCAAGTGGTTCTATGGGCTGCCATAGACTCAATGGCAGAATAAGAATGCCAACGAATACAATAGCAACCTTCGGTGTTAGGCCCCTAATTATTCTGCTCCAGCAAAGAACCTCTTTATCATCACAGGCTAAATTGGCCCTGGCTGGGCAGCAGGGGTAAAATCCTCTTGCATGTCTGATCCAATGCTGGCATGCATCAACTAAAATATATGCTTGTCTTCTTGCCCTTGCTCTTTCTCTTCCACATTATCACTGTCCTCCTCCTTTTCCTGCTCTTTCTCTTTCACCTCCTACTCTTCCTCTTCAAAATAACACATTACTGTATGTGGGATATTGATTGAAAAAGACTGGCTAGGATTCACAGTTACACTTTTACTAGTGGTCTGACAAAAATAAATAAATAAATAAGAACACATTGAAATGTCATTGTGGACAAAAAAATACAAGAAAAAGAAATATACACAGCAGAATCCCCAGTGTTAATTGAGTGTGGACACATATAAACACAGAAGCAGTGTTAAAGTTAACAAGATTAGGTGATAATTAGGTGATTAACGAAGTGATGATTGATCATTATTGAAGACACCTGATGTTAATAAGCAGAATCACCAAAGGAGAAAACCAACATTTTTAAGCAACCATTATAGTGGTCAGTGTTTGCATTAGTTGGGCTCTTGTCCCTTAAATCTTCAATATTAGGTCTTGTTTGACTGCAATTACTGAGTTATAACAGCCAGACAAGCCAAGAGCAAAAGTCATCAGGTGGCATTGACTGTGCTTGACATAATCATCATATAGTGACTTGAGTATTTGACATAGGATTTCCTTACAGACTGCAAGAAACTGTGAACAAAAGAGCAATCAGTTTTGGCATAATCAGACAGATGATGAAAAAGGAGTTTATTTTCTTCTTCTTCTTTCTCGTTTTTATTGGCGGCTCGCTTCTTAGATAGAGCATTACCGCCATCTACTGTGAGCAATGAATCAGAGACTTGTAATTTCCCTCAAGCCTTTCGATGTTGCTGCGTGTTCAGCTCCTCCATCTACAGCCCAGGTCCTTTCCAGACTAGGGACGAGGGATAATAATAACAACAACAATAATAATAATAATAGTACTATTACTACTAACATTATTAACATCCCCACTAATAATAATAATCTTTATATTCTATGAATTAACTGAGTCCTTTTTAGAAATATTACTAATAGATTATCACTTCCTACTGGATTTAAAAGTTCTTTTAATGTTAATTGCTGCACACCATTTTTCTGAAGTTCTTCAATTATTTTCCTTCTATTCTCATTATATTTATTGCACTGAATGAGAACATGTTCTACTGTTTCTCTGACTCCACACCAATCACACAACCCTGTTGGATGTTTTCCTATTATATTTAATGTTAAATCCCGTATGCCCCAGCCTTAGTCTTGAAAGAACACAGTCTTCCTTTCTACTTCCTCTTGAATTCCTTCTTTTGTTTACCGATGATTGTATTGAGTAAAGATGCCTACCTTTTTCTTCATTATCCCAATAGGATTGCCATTTCTCTGTTATCTTCTTTTTAATTATTGACTTAAGTTCAGATTTACTATACAAAATTTCCATATCTATACCTTCTTTTGCTGTTGCCTGCTTTGCTAACTGATCTGCTTCCTCATTTCCCGCCACTCCTGTATGCGCTGGAACCCACAAGAACTGAACTACCTTTTTATCCTGATGTATCATGTTCAATAACTGAAGGATCTCCAAGACTATGTCCTGTCTAGTTTCAGACTGTTGAGCTTCCAAACATATTAAGGCTGAACTTGAATCTGTGCATATTAATGTTTTATTTAATCCCATTTCATATACTGTAGTCATTGCTGTCATAATTGCTAGCAACTCTCCCGTAAACACTGATACCTGATTTGAAATTCTCTTTTTTCCGATACTTTTAATCTTGGGATGGTGTATGCTATTCTCACCTGAACATTTGGATCCTTAGATGCATCTGTATACACTAGGGGTGGGAAAAAAAATCGATATTGCAATATATTGTTGTGCTCTCTGTCGCAATAAATAATCGATACACTAACGGCCAATATCGATATTTTATTACAACACAAAATGATTAATTTACCCGTCGTCAGTGTCACTGTCACTACCCAATATCTACCATTCTGTTTGCGGGGGGCGCTGTTCGAGTAAATAGGGGTAAAGTGGCAGAAGCAGCAGCCAGTGAAGAACACAAGTTCTCTAACAACAACAGAGAAGAAGCGCAGAAAAAGAGAAGTGAGAAAAATGGCGGAAAATAACGAAAACCAAACAAAGACGCACCCGCTAGTTGAGCATGCTGATCAGTTACGCCTGTTTCACACATACTCCGTCTGCAGTGCGTATGCGTTGAGTATTTTTTTCCGCACCCATGTTAACGGATTAGAATGTTCACACTGCACGCGGTTGCTGTCCGGCAGTACGTCCCAGGAGCGGTGTGCAAGTGCATTCAAGTGCATTGAATAATACGTTGTTTATAAAACGTGTTCTGTGTGAAAGCAAAACGAGTCCGTGCTGCTTCTGCATCGCACACGGACTGCATACGCACTGCAGACGGAGTATGTGTGAAACAGGCGTTAGTGTTCCTCAAGAAGAATATGCCTTGATGTGACCACTGTCCAGGTTAACATAAAGCACTTTACAGTAACTTACTACTGACGTTTCAGTATCACGGTTTACACATGTTAGTTAATGTTCATGTTGTTTTTTTAATGTTCAGGCACTTTTATCTGTCTAGCTGTACAGCGTTTACATTTAAGACCAGGAGGCAGTGAGTTATTAAGCAAATGCATATTTCTTTGCACAGTGTTGAAAATGTTGGCATTAATAAATGCTTAAGATTTCCTTATTATGGGTATTTTTTTCTTTTTCAGTCACATATATCGTGATATATCGTTGATGAAATTTCTTCCAATATATTGAATATCGTAGATATCGCGAATCGTGATATTATCGATATCGTGGGCCACATATCGTCACAGAATTGAATCGTGAGTTACCTGTATCGTCCCACCCCTAGTATACACTTGTATATATTGATCATAATTATTCCCGATATACTCTTTTGTATACAGTCGTGGCCAAAAGTTTTGAAAATGACACAAATATTAGTTTTCACAAAGTTTGCTGCTAAACTGCTTTTAGTTCTTTGTTTCAGTTGGTTCTGTGATGTACTGAAATATAATTACAAGCACTTCATACGTTTCAAAGGCTTTTATCGACAATTACATGACATTTATGCAAAGAGTCAGTATTTGCAGTGTTGGCCCTTCTTTTTCAGGACCTCTGCAATTGGACTGGGCATGCTCTCAATCAACTTCTGGGCCAAATCCTGACTGGTAGCAACCCATTCTTTCATAATCACTTCTTGGAATTTGTCAGAATTAGTGGGTTTTTGTTTGTCCACCCGCCTCTTGAGGACTGACCACAAGTTTTAAGATCTGGGGAGTTTCCAGGCCATGGACCCAAAATGTCAATGTTTTGGTCCCCGAGCCACTTAGTTATCACTTTTGCCTTATGGCACGGTGCTCCATCGTGCTGGAAAATGCATTGTTTTTCACCAAACTGTTGTTGGATTGTTGGAAGAAGTTGCTGTTGGAGGGTGTTTTGGTACCATTCTTTACTCATGGCTCTGTTTTTGGGCAAAATTGTGAGTGAGCCCACTCCCTTGGATGAGAAGCAACCCCACACATGAATGGTCTCAGGATGCTTTACTGTTGGCATGACACAGGACTGATGGTAGCGCTCACCTTTTCTTCTCCGGACAAGCCTTTTTCCAGATGCCCCAAACAATCGGAAAGAGGCTTCATCTGAGAATATGACTTTGCCCCAGTCCTCAGCAGTCCATTCGCCATACTTTTTTGCAGAAGATCAATCTGTCCCTGATGTTTTTTTTTTTTTTTGGAGAGAAGTGGCTTCTTTGCTGCCCTTCTTGACACCAGGCCATCTTCCAAAAGTCTTGGCCTCACTGTGTGTTCAGATGCGCTCACACCTGCCTGCTGCCATTCCTGAGCAAGCTCTGCACTGGTGGCACTCCGAATCCGCAGCTGAATCCTCTTTAGGAGACCATCCTGGCGCTTACTGGACTTTCTTGGACGCCCTGAAGCCTTCTTAACAATGCAGTGGAAAGTTTTTTTCGGGATTAAGTTAATTAAAAAAAAAAAAAAAAAAACTAACTTAGAGATTAGATGAATATGACAATAAATATTACAATGAATAAGTTAATGTCTGGCTCATATACAGCAGCCAAACAAAATCTAGCATTAAAGATTTAAGGGACAAGAGCCCAACTAATGCAAACACTGACCACTATAATGGTTGCTTAAAAATGTTGGTTTTCTCCTTTGGTGATTCTGCTTATGAACATCAGGTGTCTTCAATAATGATCAATCATCACTTCGTTAATCACCTAATTATCTCGTTAACTTCAACACTGCTTCAGTGTTTATATGTGTCCACACTCAGTGTTAGATTAACGGGATTTCACTGTGTACAGTTTATAAACTACGAATTAACGAATAGTTAGCAAATTATTGTAAGTACTTTATTATTGTATAATTCTAAAGTGTTTCCATCTTGTACATTCATTCTTATATGATCTGTGGCATTGACAGGCTGCTCTGAGGAGGCTTGCGGCTGAGTGTCCGGACAGCATTGGGCCCACTGACCATCAACAGCTGATTAAGCCCAGACTGGTGGACTCTTTCCTCTTGTGCTCCAACATGGAGGAAAGCTTCGTCTGAGGGGGAGCGGGAGATTTTGTGCAATTTTCTCAATGTATTTATTTGTTACTAAAACAAACCACCTTGGCTGATCTGTATGTTTTTGAGTACAACCTCCAGCCATCTGGTAGAAATGTAACATGAGTATTATTTACATCAGTCAGAGGTTTAGAAAGAACATTACAACACAGTGCAACAACATCCACAAAATGATTCAGCTGCAACTGTGCTTCAAGATTCAAACATTTTTCAAATGTATCACTGTGTACATTTCCTATTCAAGTGAATGTAATGGAAGTTTGATAATACACATTGGTTCAGCCTATATAATGCTGAAAACTATTTAAGTAATCAGGCAAATAAGCATGTCTTGAATAAAGCAAACTGCTATTGAAAGTGTGTCTATGCTTTACTTTAGTTAGAAATATTATTTAACATCTAACGGTTTTATTGTATTAATTACAGATTATTTTTGTTTAGTTTTTTGTAAATTTACATAAATTTATATGTAAAGAAAAGAGCAAAATACTGTATAAAAAGTGAATTACTGTAGTTTGTCATTAATGGTATAATGCTTAAAATAAAACCTAAGTAGTACATTACAGTCCAAAAACTTCTGACTGGTAGTGTACATAAAAGTTTTAACTCAAACTTGATTTTTACCCCAAGTTTGAAGTTACTGTACTCTGCCTTTTCATTGTCTGCAAAAAGTGAGAAGTCATGCCAAGGCAAAAGGCAGTAACTTCCACATTATATCAAATTTTTGGTTGCTGATCACCATTTATAAAATCATTAGTAACACCTGTATAAAATCTAGTGGTCATGGGCTATCTCATAGGCTGTAACATATAACATGATTGACTGAGTAACTTCATACTGGCACACAGCTAAACAAAGGCAGAGCACTGTAACTCAATTGAAGCATTCCAAAACAAAATCAAAGACTGGCAACTGGTGTTATATGGTGTTCTGCTTTGGTTTAGGTTCTGTAAACAAAGCCTGACGATTCATCTCAAAGTTCATCTCAGATATTTTTTGATACTTTTCTTTCAACAGTATATTTCCGACAGTACATTATAACGTTCAGCTGTTTCAGTAACATTCCCCACAGAGCCCTGTTGGATGTTTGCTTATTAAATGCACTGAATTGTGCACTCAACCTTGTAATAATGTTCTCCTCAGCTCTGCTCTTCTGTATTTGATACAAATGCCTGTCTTTGGTATCAGTGTCCCAATACTGCTGCCAGACGTTCAAAATGTTCGTTTTGATAATTGATTTAATTTCTGACCTACTAAGGGGAATCTGTATACCAACTTTTTCTCATTCTATGGCATTTTTTTGCCAAATTATCTGCCTCTTCATTACCTCTCTACCCAATATGAGCCGGAACCCACAAAAACTGTACTTTTATTGTACGTTTTGCTGAATATAATTCTTGAATAATCTCTATGACTTCTGCTCAACATGACTTGTTTTGGGATCTTTTGAAGCATCTTTGAAAATGTGCAAATACTCTCCATACTTTGACCCCATATATTCCCTTACATCATACACCTCTGTTTCATAGGACGCTTCCTTTTGTCTTTCTAATAAGCTTAGATCAACTTTTGGTTGGGCCATAACCCACAATGGCACTGGGGATAAAGGAATTATTGGAGCATATCCAACCTCTTCCAGTCTCATATCTCTTATTAATTTCCCCACTCTCCAAACAAAACTATTACACTCTTTCTTCTCATGTTCCCAGCTAGGCCTCAGAACTTCTTTAGTAGGGTGATTTCCACTCTGACCTCTTAAGTTTCATAATGTCTTCTTCTTCTTCTTCTTTAGTTAAATGGCCATTCACTCCGTAGTATTACCACCACCTACTGTATATTTTATGCACCTGGGTGATAAATCTGTATTTTATTTATTTAATTAATAATAAAAAAAAAAAAACTGGAGGAGGTACCCCACCCACCCCAAAGGATCAGAGCCCAGACTTCTTCTGACGCTGCGTGTTCAGCTCCTCAACCTTCAAGGCACCTTCATATGTCTATATCCCGTAACCTTCAAAAAAGTTAAAACAGCATATAATGTCTTTCTTCTTCTTTCTCGTTTTCATCTGCAGCTCGCAATCTGAGATAGAGCATTACTGCCATCTACTGTGGGCAATTAATCAGAGACTTGTAATATCCCTCCTCCCAGACTATTCAGGATTCGGCCTTTCGATGTTCAAATAATGTCTTTGGGTTTGGCCTAGGCTTATATAGGCCACAGCCCTCCCCTTTCTGGACCATGCCTTTCACAGGTAAGTATAACATTTAACACACCAACAAGTACCACATCTACTTAACATCTGTTATAATTAATCAATAATAATCCATTTCCGCTCTTTATATATATAATAATAAACACACAATCTATTAACACATAATACTTTGAGCACATAATCTCCACACTTAAAATACACACAGAAACACCTATTCAGAATACACAATGGTTTCGCCAGCTTCCGGTTGCGCTGTGCTGCTTTCTGCCACATCTGCCATTTTTGTCATGATACAAACATCATTTTCTGCCAATTTGAGAAAATTTATTTTATTTTTTATTTGTTTTTTGCAGTTGCTGCTACTACAACAACTAAACAGTTTTAATAATAAAAAATCATAATAAATTGGAAATTTGAACCAAACACTGTATTTTAATCATGATACAAACAAAGATGCTACACACATATAGCATGATTTTATCATTTAAACATTTGAAGCAAAAACAAAATGGTCTGACATCAACAGAAATGATTGGCTACATTGCTCAGCGCTACGAAAACACATTGTCTTTTGGCAATTTCCAAAGCGCAAATGTAAAAACGCACTGGAGCCTTTACCAAATCTGTTTTGCCAATATCTTATTATTATAGTTTGAACTGAGGATGCTTTTGACTGTGTGAGAAAATGGATGTGTGGCGTGAGAGCGGGAGAAAAGTGTCAGTTGCGTGAGAGTTGGCAGCCCTGCTATGTTCGAGCCTAAATGAACAGAATGCTTTGTTTAGAGCTTATATGCAAAAACTGTTTTAGTGCTTTTAAGCAAACGGAGCGAATGCATGTATGCATATATATCAAAGCTTCTATCTCAGTCAGAGAAAGTTGGTTTATGCAATGTTAAGAGCAGAGCTGACCAAAAAAAAATAAATAAATAAAAATTCTCATGCATGATATAAAATCATATTTGCAGTGCAGAAAGACACTTCTTAATGTGTTAGATGTTTTAAGCACATCACTTTATGTTAGAGCCTCTGTGAACAGAACGCTTCTCAGCTGCCTCAAAGCTGGAGACTTGAAGCGTGGAGTGTCTGCTTCTGTCTCTCTGGACAGTGGACTCAAACATTGATGATCTGTTGCAGTCCTTTCCTTTCCTTGACAGGACTCTTGACAGATTTAAAGCTAGTTGATCTGCTAGTGTCTCACCTTTGCAGGCCGGAGACTCAAAGGCCACCCTCTTTTCTTGATGCTCTATTCACAAATGCTGCTGTCCTAGCTTGTGATTGGAGGCAAAAAAACAGGTCAATTGAGGGAGTGACTCAAAATCCTCAAAACCCGAGAGTTCATTTTTTGTTTTAGTTAAGTCAACAAACTAAACTGAAACTTTATTTTTAATTTTATTACAGGGTCTGATTATTTTATCCTTGTTATGAAAACTGTCCTTGCAAAGTTGGAATTACCCCACTTCTTAGAAACAGCCCACCCTAATAGCACACGTGCATCTTGGAGACGTCTATTTGACGTCTCATCTGTAATACGTCTATCAGATGTCAAATAGATGTCTATTAGATGTCTTTAAGATGTTTATGAATTAGAATGTATGTAAAACTGACATCTTACAGACTTTTGTACACAGCAGATGCTTTCCAGATCAAGAGATCTTTAAGAGACATCTTGCAGAAGTACGTCTGCTATCTGGGCCTCACATATTTGGGTTGTACTGTTCTGGAACAGTGTTGTAAATACAGCTTACTCACTGATTTGTAGTGGTGTCCTCAAGGCCAAAGAAAGTAGTTTTGCTTTTGCAACGAAACACACACCGTCTCAATGACACGGCGGCGTCGGCAGCAGCAACATTTCTACAGCGAGAATAAAAGTTATGCCTTCTTTCTTTACGTAATCATCAGGGCAGTCTTATGCAAATCTTTCCACACAGTGATGCAGCTTTGTGGGGGAGTGTTTGAATGAGGCATTTTAGGAAGTCTTAACTTTTAGAAAAAATATCTCTTTGGGTTTAATACTCTATTCCTTGCGACTTTACGGATCTTTAATTTGAACAAATAGCTTGTAACACCCCAAAGACAAAGGAAAACATTAAATCGTGTCACTTTAAAGAGAGTTTAGGTTTAGGCAGTAGTTTAGCGCTCTGAAATGATCGAAGCATATACCTTGTCTGAAAACTTAGAAAACCACTGGTCTTAAGCATAAGCTAAAATGTTTGTAGCAGAATAAATTTCTCAGTGTGTGCAAAAACAACAATAATAAAATTAATAAATTAAGTTAATCTTTACATAATTCTGACATCCTGCTGTTATATCGTGTGCCAGTCATATGTAGATACCTTTATTAGGCTACAATGATCAGGGTGTGCAGAAACTGAAGCAGAGGACCAGCAGTTTATGAGAGCAGTCATTATGTATTACAACCTTCCCGGTGCTGTGAAGAGCAGGATTAGAGCCTGAAATGCGTGAAGTACTCATCCTACTTTAAGCATGTTCATAAACATAAAGCCCTCTTTAGAAAAACAAATTCTGCATTCCCCAATATACATCAAACTCACAGAGAATACAAACACAGAGCTCTATGTGAACCTGTGATAATTAAATAGCAAAACAACATTCTTCCCACTTTATGTACATCTTGAACATGTTTGAACATCACTTTTACTTAAACAGCCACTGACAAGCATGAGGTCTGACACCTTTAGGTCACTAGTATTAAAAGTCTATGCTTATAGCACAAGGGTGCCCAACCCTGTTCCTGGAGATCTACCTTCCTGCAGAGTTTAGTTCCAGCCCTGATCAAACACACCTGTCTGGTCTGTAATTATCAAGTGCTCCTTCAGATCCTAATTAGTTGGTTCAGGTGTGTTTGATCAGGGTTGGAGCTGAACTCTGCAGGAAGGTAGATCTCCTCGATCATGTCAATCACAAGTGCAGTATGGAGTACCTCAAGGATCAGTACTAGGGCCATTACTTTTTACGCTTTATATGTTACCCTTGGGAGATATCATCAGGAAACATGGTGTTAGCTTTCACTTATGCTGATGATACTCTGCTCTATATTTCTAAGTAGTCCGGCGAAACACCAATTTGAAGAACTAACGGAATGCATAGCTGATATTAAAAATTGGATGACGAGTAACTTCTTACTGCTAAATTATTGGACCTAAAACCTCTGCATGTAATAACTTAAAACACTGTCTAATACTCAATGGCTGCTGCGTCAGTTCTTCAGGTGTGCTATTCAATAGCAATCTTTCCTTCGAAAGCCACATTTCTAGCATTCGCAAAACTGCATTTTTTCATCTCAAAAATATATAGAAATTACGACCTATGCTCTCAATGTCAAATGCAGAAACATTAATTCATGCGTTCATGACCTCAAGGGTAGATTATTGTAATGCTTTATTGGGTGGTTGTTCTGCACGCTTAATAAATAAACTCCAGCTGGTCCAAAATGCAGCAGCTAGAGTTCTTACTAGAACCAGAAAGTATGAGCATATTAGCCCGGTTCTGTCAACACTGCATTGGCTCCCTATTAAACATCGGAAAATCTTGCTAATTACTTATAAAGCCCTCAATGGTTCAGTTCCTCAGTACTTGAGCGAGCTCTTATCATATTATAGTCCCTCACATCCGCTGCGTTCTCAAAACTCTGGGCATTTGATAATACCTAGAATATCAAAATCAACTGCGGGCGGCAGATCATTTTCTTATTTAGCGCCCAAACTCTGGAACAATTTAGATTAAAGACCATTACTTTAACCTGGCCTACACTTAACACATTTCTATAATCTAAATCCGTTAAAGGATTGTTAGGCTGCATTAATTAGGTCAACCGGAACCGGGAACACTTCCCATAACACCTGATGTTTTGTTCTTATTCCGAGATCACCGTAGCCACCAGATCCAGTCTGTGTCCAGATCAGATGGTCACTGCAGTCCCCCGGATCCAGTCCGTACCCAGCCCAGATAGTGGATCAGCACCTAGAGATGACCTCTAATTTCAGCATCAAACATTCAAATAGATGAGCTATTAAAGAACTCCTCACCTAGACGGCCGTTGGTGCAAGACCACAGGAACCAGATGAGTCCTTTGCAAATCTGACTTTGCTGCAACATGGAACTTTTGCACTATTGACACTACTGTCCTATTTAATACTGTAAAGTTGCTTTGACACAACAAGTGCTGTATAAATAAAGGTGATTGATTGATTGATCTCTAGGAACAGGGTTGAGCACCCCTGTTTTAGCAATACTACAAAAGTCAAGAGTATCAGTTGTACATTTGCAACAGTAGTAAAAAGCTCATTCTGGATTAGTACCATCTGTATAGTGCTTTTTTTTAGCTGCCAAGGCATTGGTTATGATAAAAGTAATGCAGTTACCTGGCCACCCGATAATGGTCCTAACATGCTCCTACACATACTTGGTGAATCTGCAAACATCTACATCATCAATGCTTTTCTTTCTGAACACGCTGCATAGTGTTTTGCATAACGTAAATGCAGTCCATGTCTTCTGAATTTACAGTGGTGGCTCCTGAGACTCTTACTCTGCACAACTGGAGTCGGTGTTGGTGTTGTTGGCCCAGGGATGAGATAATACAGCTCTGGATGATTCTGTGGATTCGACTGGATCCTCATAAACCGGTGGTTCGCTCTCAGACTGAGCTGCAGGAGTCTCTGGAGGGTAAGGAGGAGGTGGGAGATCAAACCATGAGGGTCGACTGTAAAAAAAATAAAAATAAATAAAGGGTAAGCTTTAAAATATTAGATATATGATTATGGTTCTATCTCTATCAGTCTTCATTAGTTTACGGTCTTCTTTGACAGTTAAAGAAAGTCAATTGTTAAAAAATATATATTTCGGTTTTATATTGGCCATTTGCCATAGGATGGCAAATGGCCAATATAAGCTATTGGCATTGGCTAATAAAAACAAACATACCAAAAAAAAAAAGTTTGACTACTAGTCTTAGCATTTGTATTTGTAAGCATACCCAACATCCAGTACAGCCTGTGAGTATGATGGTGGCAAGTCTATTGCAGTTCTAGGATATTGTGAAAGAGAGAGCAACTGGAGACTATGGACTGAGCTGAAAGCCTCTGATGAGGACGGACACTGGGGTGAAAGGTCGTGCCCTCCACGATGGGCATGTCCTCTGTCGAGTATGACGAGCCGGGAGAGCAAGAGTGGCCGATGACAAGTGCCTCTGTAGACCCCTTCAGGCAGCAAGACACTTCGTTTCCTCTGATGGTGCAGGACGAGGGCCAGCAATGCCACTACCAGGACAAAGATGATGGCACTGCCGATAACCGCATACGTGATACTGGGGTAATAGTGTAGCCGATAGTCCAGTGTCACAAAGTCTTGTCCAGGGGATTCTGGGTAGAGGAACAGGAAATAAGTTTAGGTTATTTAGGAAAATTCCTGACACTGATGTAACAGATCACTGTTTTTTTTTTTTCTGTTTTTTTTTTTCTGGAAACGTTAAAAATACGTTTTAATATCAATGTGGAATAAGATCTGGCATCATTTTAATTAGAATTCATTTTTTAAATCTCAAAATAGCTGACTTATTCATTCACAGGATATGAATTCTTGATATCAAGAATCAGGTTCCGACTAGTAAAAACTATCATTTTTGACTGTAATTG
This sequence comes from Garra rufa, assembly GCF_049309525.1. Lineage (NCBI taxonomy): Eukaryota > Metazoa > Chordata > Actinopteri > Cypriniformes > Cyprinidae > Garra > Garra rufa. The sequence goes on along the minus strand of NC_133385.1, from coordinate 37,217,745 downwards.
TATTTTCATTAGTTAAATGTCACCATAGGCTGCCATTCAATTTCAATTGCTGATATCAAGAATTGATTACTTACTAGTTGAAATTCGAATTTCAAATATCGGAAATACAATTCTTACTAGTAAAAACCTGATATAAGTAATTGTGTGGTTACTAGTGCAAATATATATTCTTTATGTCAACAATTGAATTGCTACTAGTAAAAATATTCATTTTTGATATCAAATAATTTGATTGTCACTAGTGACAATGTTAATTTCTGATATCAGTAATGTAATTGTTACTAGTAAGAAAACAATTTTAGTGATCTGAAATTATACTGATGTAATGATATCAGACATTAGATAGAACGCTGAACTCCTGAGGACCGAGAAGGTTGTTTCTCCTTAGAACAACTTAGGTTAGCTCTTGGCTCGCCACAAAATATGAAGACCAAACATCAATGAGTAATGCTGAGCACTGACCCATGCATTCATATATACACCTTTAATATACCACATTGTATCACACACAGCACTCATTAAGTATATACAGTTCTGTAAATTGATATTTACAATTACATTTATTGTCACATCCTACTTTACAAAAATGTCTGTGGCATCCAGTCTTTCATTCCTTACATGCATTTAATTCAAAACAACAATAAAATTCTTCATGCTCACTGAACCACTATTCCACAATTGGGACCCAATGAATCTTAACATTGTCATCCTGGAATACACACACACACACACACACACACACACACACACACACACACACACACACACACACACACACACACACACACACACACACACACACACACGTTGGGTTTACATGTTTTATGGGGACATTCCATAGACGTAATGGTTTTTATACTGTACAAACCGTACTTTCTATCGCCCTACACCTACCCTACACCTAAACCTAGCCCTCACAGGAGATTGTGCACACTTTTACTTCCTCAAAAAAACTCATTGTGCATGATTTATAAGCCTGTTTCCTCATGGGGACCTGAGAAATGTCCCCACAAGGTCAAAATCTACTGGTATTACTATCCTTGTGGGGACATTTGGTCCCCACAACGTGATGAATACCAGGTACACACACACACACACACACACACACACACACACACACACACACACACACACACACACACACACACACACGTGATGCAACCTTGGGAAACCCGTAGGACGTTTTCAGGGATTTTGAAAAATAGGTCTAAAGTCACTTTTTTGTCAAAATTAGGTTTTTATCTAATTATTTTTCTATTACATCTTGTCTAGCATATCTGAAAATATTTTAGCAAAATTCACTTGTTTGGTGCAGAAAAATAGTGATTTATTGCAGCAAGCAGAAATGACTGTGTCTCTTATGTTAAGAATGCGCTGCCGAGGTGCTTTCTCTGAACACCACAAAAAACCGTTGACCTATCAAAATAAACCACGTAACATATTTAATAAAGGTGAATCAATGCACATGCCCCACCAGTCCTGTGTAAACTACGGCACACGTCTGAATAGGTCTAATGGGGTCTGAAGTAATCTGATGGGGTCTTTAGGGGCTTACAGTTCTCATTATCAGAAAGACTGTCCACACACTTTTAACTATAAAACCAATTTAAACAAACCTTTGAGTGAAGTCATCTTAAAGTTTACTTTAAAAATATACATTCAATCAGGTGTGTGCACATGTTTGGGAAGTGTATGTCTGTACCTGCTGTTGTGAGGCAGTTCTCTTCGTCACTGTTATCTTGACAGTTGTCCTGTCCATTGCAGAGAAAACTGCGATCTACGCACCGCCCATTGCCACAATGAAACCGTGCGGATGAACACACCAGAGGGTTAGCAGCTGTGGAGTGGGATGAGAGATTAACACATCAACAGTATTATTACTGTTATTGTATCATAGAACTCTCTCTCTCTCTCTCGTTTTACTACTATAATAAACAAAATAAAAATTATATTTGCATTTATTGATTTAATTTGACAAATAAAAAGTGCTACAATTTTACAACATATAAAAATGCTATAATTTAAGGTTAAGGTTAAATTTCAGAAACTTCCCTGTCTCAAATTTTTGATTTTGTTAATATTTTTTCTGAAAAAAAAACAAACAAACAAAAAAACCCAAACAAACAAACATAAATAGTTATGAAAGCCAAAATAAAAAAAAAGCGATCCACTCTTTGTAGAAGGGGTTAAAAGATTTGGAGCCAAATTACAGGGGAGTGAGAATGACAGCATCTTTTATTTATTTATTTTTTACACAGAAATGTGTAGGTCTATTAATACAATCTTTTGCCTTTAGCAATCTTAGTTCCCCCTCACGTTCAACGTTACGTCAAGAGACGTATTTGGAGATCGCATCACCTCTGAGCTAAAGACAAAAGTTTAATGAAAACTGGCAAGTGGAATTTGCATGCCTAGCCACTCCCCCATACATACAGGTATATAAATATAAATGCATTTTAATGTAGAATATATGCTACATAAATTTATGAAATGTAGAACATATAAAAACATAGTCGTGGCTCATCTGCTAGTGGGTGCCCCCCCACGCATAAAAGTGAAACTCCACTTATGGCTCCAAGAATAAATTGTTAATCTTTACACATTATCAGTGGTCAAAAACCAAATGTGGGTGACTTTGCATACAGCTAATTGTCTGAGGAACTAATAATGTTGAAACTAGAAGTGTATCATGACCACCAGCTAAAACCAGCCTGGACAGGCTGGGAGGACCAGCTAAAACCAACTACTTCCAGCTTAAACCAGCTAAGACCAGCCAACCAGCCTAGGCTGGTTTCAACAGTTTTTTTCAGCAGGGACGCCTGGTTTGGTAAAGCGATCAGCTCCTTAGAGTATACCATTATAAACTTGGTCAGGTGCAAGCAATCAACATCCAGATTAAACACCAACTACCAAGCTACCAGGAGGCCAAAGGCAGCTTTGAAAAACTTGCAAGGCTATATGGCTGAGTCTGGTCAGTCTGTGCATGTGACAACTATCTCCCAAGCTTTACACATAGCTGGCCTATATGGGAGGGTGGCATGAAAGAAGCCTTTCTCGTTTGTGCTATAGAAAAATAAGTTTAGAAGAATCTGATACCTTCTGGCAAAAATTTACCTTTTTGGACTGAACTTCAAGCACTATGGCGAAAAGCAAACAGCACACCACCCAAAACACACCATAACTACTGTGAAGCATGGTGGTAGCAGCATAATGTTGTGGGGGTGTTTCTCTTCAGCTGGGACTGGGCGACTGGCCAGGAATGAAGGTAAAATGGATGCTGCCAAGTACAACCAAATTCTTGAGGAACACCTGCTCTGGCTCCTCTGTGACTCCGCAAACTGCATTATATCGACGATTGGTTGATATTAGCTTCATCAGAGCAGGCAGCAGTTCAACATCGAGATGTTGTTCTCGGCCACATGAAAGAGCTGGGTTTGCGACTGAACGCCAAGAAAAGCGTGCTTTCTCCATCTCAGAGAACCACCTATGTTGACATGGTGTGGGATTCCTTGACGATGCAGGCACGTCTGTCTCCAGCTTGTATTGAGTCGATCTTCGCTGCAGTCAAGAGAGTCAAACCAGGCAGGTCACTCACTGTCAAACAGTTTCCGAAACTGTTGGGTCTGATGGCAGCTGCATCCAACGTAATACCTTTTGGCCTGCTGTACATGAGACCCCTGCAGGACCAAAGGGTTTTTCCCGAGGGGAAACCCACTTCACATGATCATGGTCGCGCAGTGATGTTTCATGCCTCAGACATGTGGAGAAAACCTTGGCTCCTGTCTCTGGGCCCGGCGTTGAGAGCTCCTTTTTGCCATGTAACGCTAACGACGGACGCGTCCCTCACCGTTGGGGGTCTGTGGAGAGATCGCCATCTCATGTGGCATATCAACTGCCTGGAGATGCTGGCCGTGTTTCTAGCACTGAAACACCTTCTCCCAGACCTAAGATCACCACGTGTTGGTGCACACCGAAAACACAGCGGTGATCGACCACCAGGGACGTCTGCGTTCATGCCCTCTTTACAGGCTGGTGCACCAGATCCTGGTGTGGACCCAGGGGAAATTCCTCTCACTGAGAGCAGTTCACATCCCTGGGTGCTTTAATACGGGAGCAGACATTCTGTCAAGGCAGGATTTGCTGCAGGGTTGACCCACTCCACCTTGAAGGTATACATGGCGGCCATAGCTGCCTTCCACACCCCTCTTGGTGGTCAGTCGCTGGGAACAAACCCTCTTGTTACACGTTTCCTCCATGGTGCACTGAGGCCGAGGCCCACGGTACGATCTCGCGTCCCCACGTAGGACCTGGCCATGGTCTTAGAGGCTATTTGTAAACCTCCCTTTAAGCCCCTCGAAGAGGTTTCTGACAGGATGTTGACGCTATGTCTTCCTCTATACGACAACACCCTTGTAGCACAGTTGTACTTTAGTTCACTTGACCGTAATATTGTAGTTATGACAAGGTGTGCCCCCATATCTGCCTCATCGTTTGTTTCGGGTGACAGCTGTTTAACTGTGCATTTCACTCACAACAGTAGCAATGAAAGTATGAAAGTCCTTCATGTGAAAAGTCTAAAGTGGCATGTATTAGAACAAACTGTTGCCTTGGCTGCACATCGGATACTCACTGCAGTTGTCTTCATCGCTGCCATCAGGACAGTCTCTGAAACCATTACACTGGAAGCGACCAATGATGCAGTGGACCCCATTAGCACAGGCAAAGAATGTGGGTGCACATTTTGCCTTCACCTTCACTGTGAGGAGGAAAGAGAGGGAGAATAAAAATTGAAAGAATAAAATTTAGATACTTTTCAAACACTTTCCTTATCAATGTATCAAAATAAGGACATGCATTACAAGATAACACAGTTTCAAAAGAGAATCTGATAACACTGCTATGCTATGTTTTCTGTTTTCCTCTGGCTTGCTTAGTAAACACTAAGCCGTTCGGAAGGGCTCATCCCTATGCCCTCTGGAGTGAGACCTTCGAAGGGTTAAAGGGTGTAGGGGACCAAACAACTGTTTCTTGAAGTGCCCTTCTGCATCACCATCCCATGCCTATAAATCTATATCTATACATGTCAATTTGTAAATTCCTGCTTCAGTAAACAGTAACCTGTATATTATGTTCGTATCTACCTGCAATTTATATTATAGTTAATAGCAACCTGTATATTGTGTTCATCTATTTGTACATTCTAATTGTAGTTAATTGTCATTTGTAAATTATGCTCACAGTACTTCATCTGTAAATATTATCCATAGTTCTCCCTGTACATATTCCCTATAAGTGCACTTATAACTTATACCTTTATCCTGCACTTGCTGCTTATTGCACTCCTGGTTAGACCTAAACTGCATTTCGTTGCCTTGTACTTGTACATGTGTAATGACAATAAAGTTGAATCTAATCTAATCTAATCTATACGAAGGTGCCGTCATCATGCAAAGAATCCTTTGAAGTGGTTAGTTTTGAGCACTTTGGTTTGGAACGACACTTCAATATGGCGGCCATGAATGTTTCCAATCTGAAGTGCCCTTCAGAGGGCGATATATCTCGTTTGGAACGCACTGTTAATTTCCAATTTCCGTTTACTGTTGTCCTTTCGCATTATCGACACACTATTTTCCTATTTAATACTGTAAAGCTGCATTGACACAATCTGTATTGTTAAAAGCACTATATAAATGAAGGTGACTTGACTGGCTGTATTTTTGACCGTTACCGCCCGTTCCTGCAATGTTGATTCTGTACCCGCAAACATTCTAATATTGCATAAAATATGCAGGGTATTGAAATCTCTTTTGAATGAGCACTCACTGTCCATGTTCACGATCACATGCACTCTATCCCTGTTAAACAAAAAAACAGCATATGCTTTGGTTTGAGCTTGTTTAAGCTGGTCCTTAGTTGGTCATTAACTGGTCTAAATTGGTCATGTGGCAGTTCTAAGCAACTAGCTCTTGCTCAGGACCAGCTTAAACCAGCTCAAAACACATACGTTTTTTAACTGACTCTGCTTATTTAGGACAAGGCATACTGTACATTGGGGTGCCCAATGCTGGTCCTGGAGATCCGCCTTAGTTCAGTTCTAACCCTGCTCCAACACACCTGTGTTCCTGAAGATCTCAATTAGTGGGTTCGGTGTATTTGTAACTTTGCTGGTAGGTAGATCTCCCTAATTGCTGTACATTAACATATTGACAAGACGAGACCTATAGCACCACCTTGCACCAAACCAATGCTGATACCATGATATGATATCTTTGCAGTTCCATACTGGGACAACAGGTCAGGTAAAATGAGGAGACTGGGTCTAAATGCAACTTAAACTTTTTAATAAGCAAAAACAGCTGTTAGTCAATATAATTTGATCTGCATAGTATTGTTAAGCAGCCCTTAAATGTCGATTATGGATAAAATAGACCTTTTTTTTTTGCTGCTTAATGCATTTGGGACGTTGTGTTTTCCCCAGTGCATAACGGACATGTTAGGACACAGTTAAATTCTTTATCTGTAAATGTTTGAAAGTCATGCTAGAATATCAATTTAGCTGTCAGGAGTGGGTGAGGCTTATGCAAGTAAACAAGCGCTGCTGTGTGCATGTGCACTAAACAGACTGATATAAAGTCAGAGAGAAAGGCTGCACAGCTAGAAACTGCTGATCAACTGAATGAGCAAGTAGCAACGATGCTAAAACGTTTTTATACATTTCAAAAAAGTCATCAAATCTTGGGCACAATACATTAAATATAGTCAGTTGTAGCCTATATTTTTATTTTTTCTATTTATTTAAGTTGCATGTTCTGTATACATTTATTTTTGGATGATAATAAAGTCAAATAATCGTGTTTGAGAAAGTCAGTGGTAATATCAATGCAAGATGGTGATTTACCTTTTCTACATAAAATTTAAAGATTTTTAAAAACTTTTTCAAACTTAACCTACAAAATGATAAATAAAAAATGTGCATCATTGTGTTTTTGCTTTTTTCTGTTTTTATTCAATTTATGAAGGTGATGTGAACCGCATCATTATATATTGTATGGTAATTACACAATAATACAGTATTTATTACTAAAATAGACTAACTAAAATACGCATGGCTTGTTGTTAGAGTTCCTCTAACATTGACCAATAGGAATGCATTAATATTACCACTTACTTTGTCACAAACAAAATGAAAGTACACAGAAAATGCAACTTTAAATAAATAAATTGTGCACTGAGGAAAACAAATGCATTAAACAGCACGAAAATATCGCCGTTTGCCATGGTGGATCGATTTGATCTATGATCGACTTTAAGGGCTGCTTAAGAATAAGTGTGCACATCAAATTATCTTGACTCATTGAACCTGGATCACATTAGTGAAATTGTGTGAACTTAAATTGTCATTTATGGAACCGCTTTAGCCCCATTTGTCAGGTTTTGGACTTTAATCCCTGCTTTTCTTAGTGTCTTTTATGAAGCAGGCCCCAGGTGAGCAACTTTAGTTAGTTTTTGTTGATAATACAGAAAGATGCTATAGAAGTTAAAAGTTATCGATATCTCACAAATCCATATGACAATTGACAAAGTCCATCCAATTTACATTTATTCAACAATTTTTGACTCACCCAAGTGAAATGTGACCAAAACTCAGAGTTTGCGTTCCACTGCATTCTGGTGCCCAATTGTGAAAAAAAAATTGTGGTAACCGTGTTCCAATTGTGTAATATTAATTCTGCTACATCATTTACTTCTTATAGTGAATGCCAAAATTCATTACAATTAAATTCTAAGCTACTTGTTGCCAAAGCTGATATAAAGATTCAAATTGGTCCAGCTCTGTATGGACCCTACTGTGCAGGGAAGGTAAGACTTACGGCAACCCTTCTCGTCACTGTTGTCAAAGCAGTCTGGAAAACCGTCACACTGCCAACCTCCAGGAATACATTCACCATCGCTGCACATAAAATTTCCTGGAATGTTGCACTCTGTTGTAAAGTTATTTCCAGGTAGAAGCTGGCAATCTGAGGAAAAGAGACACATGTATTTACAAACAATCTACTAAAGATCATTTAACTGGTGACAGGATTCTAGAAACAACACTCAAAAAACTTTAAGCAGTTTATTCTCTTAATTAGTAAAATCCATTATACACTGACCAAAATTATAAACGCAACACTTTTGTTTTTGTCCCCAGTTTTTAATAAGCTAAACTCAAAGATCTAAGACTTTTTCTATGTACACAAAAGGCCTATATCTGTCAAATATTGTTGACAAATCTGTCTAAATCTGTGTAAGTGAGCACTTCTCCTTGGCCGAAATAATCCATCCACAATCAAGAGGCATCTGCCCTGTACAGTGAAAACCAGGATTCAAGTCAGTTACAACGACGAACTGCAGTGAGGTCGAGACACCAATGATAAAGACGAGCATGCAGATGAGCTTCCCTGAGACGGTTTCTGACAGTTTGGTTATGCAAACCGATTGTTGCAGCAGATGTCCGGGTGGCTGGTCTCAGACGATCCTGGATGTGGAGGTCCTGGGCTGGTGTGGTTACACGTGGTCTGCAGTTGTGAGGCCGGTTGGACGTACTGCCAAATTCTCTGAAACGCCTTTGGAGATGGCTTATGGTAGAGAAATGAACATTCAGTTGACGGGCAACAGCTCTGGTGGACATTTCTGCAGTCAGTATGCCAACTGCACATTCTCTCAAAACTTGTGTCATCTGTGGCAGTGTGCTGTGTGATAAAACTGCACATTTTAGAGTGCAATAATCTTGCTGTCTAATCAGCATCTGGATATGCCACACCTGTGAGGTGGATGGATTATCTCGGCAAAGGAGAAGTGCTCACTAACACAGATTTAGACAGATTTGTCAACAATATTTGACAGAAATAGGCCTTTTGTGTACATAGAAAAAGTCTTAGATCTTTGAGTTCAGCTCATGAAAAATGGGCGCAAAAAATTCGAACCGCCCCGTTCTCCTCCCACGGTTCGGTACGCACCAGGACCGCGATTCAACTTGAAACTGACAACCCATCTGTAATATGTTTTAAATAACAACATGTAAAACAAACAGGGTTTGGCTAATGCATGTTTCTGTTGATGGATGCGCATTCTGGCTTCCCAATACGTTACAACAAAAGCGATTAAATAAAAACGTGGAATGCACTGTTAGCGTGGAGCAGGGGAGATCTGAACAGCACACATCGCTATCTGGATTTAAACTAAACTCATTTAAGCTTTTCCCATTTCAACATTTAAGAGCCATAAGAGCAAACTCGCGCACGCAGTGAGAAGATCTGTGTGTGCGCTCACCCGAAACGCACAAACCCGTGCCTTAGAACGCGTGCAAATATTAAGCTCTTTTATTGTGTTTGAATGGACAAATTCACGCAAAAGCATTGTCAAAATTTCCATCTTGGCAAGTATCCTAGCAGACATAGCTGGATAAACGTTAAGTATCAGTGCATTCTCTTAAATTGACAGCAATTTCTTAACATTTACCAAACAGCAGCAACAAGGAAATCACTTACTGCTCTTGATTGAATAGCTTTTGTAACTTTAATTTAAAAAAATTATACTGCAATGCTTTTTACATTTGATCATTTTATTCAGTTTCTGTTAGGGATGCACCGAAATGAAATTCTTGGCCGAAGCCGAACGCGGTGTTTCGCATTTTTTCCATTTATCTTGGCAATTTTTTCACCATTACAATAATTAAATAGTAAAAATTTCCTTTTAATATTTTGCATTGCTTTTCAGAGAAATAAATCAAATAACAAAAATACAATTTCAAAATATTTATTTAACACTGAACTAGTTTTTAATATTAATATTTTTACTAGAAATTAATATTAAAGTTTCAAAGAATAAATCAATTACATTTATTTAAACAATTATCAATCAAATATTATATTACTTAAATAACACATACATATATTTTACTGCCTTTGTTTAAATTGTTTACATTTTTATAACACATTATCTTGTGGATCCATCAGTTCACATTTACAACTCTATGCGTTTCTCTTCCAGCAGGAGGCGCTGTCAGAATAATATTACACAAAGCAGCGCAGCAAATGACTTTGAAACGTGCAGCGCTCATATTTATTCAATGGATAGCCTTTTGAAGTTTCATCGCAATTCTTGTCTTTCAGTCCTCACATTTAAGACCACCTGAAATCATAATTAAGACTTTCTTAACCCCTAATAACACTGCAGTCATCAATGAAAATTAAGAGCTTTATTTAAGTCTTTCAAAAAACAAACCTTTCACAAAATACGTTTCTTTTTATTCCCACCATGTGCAGGGCACAAGAAAAATATTAGGGGACTAAATTAATATCAGCATATGAAGTATAATCGTCTCTCATTGTCTCTGAGAGAATGCCCCTCAGATGCTGAAAGCACTGTCAGTTTTCACTTTCACTTTAATATATTGCGCAGTTTTCACGTTGCTTGTGTGATATCCATTGGCTCACCTCCATGGTTTAAAACATAAATATTTATAAAAATACAGTATATAGAAAGGACAAATCTTTAAAATATTGTGAGGTAACACCAACGTAAAGCCATTGTTTCTCACTCACTGAAAGCTACATCTGTCTCGATCTCTGCTCTCATCACTGGCTGCCTGCCCGACTGCAGACACACCCCCTCTTGAAATTTCGGCATTACATGTTTTGCAAATTGCTTTCCATGGGTCTTTCTCGGATATACTGATATACGTCCACACCGCAGAAGTGTTGCTTCAGACGAGCACGTGCAGGCTGCGGTTTCTGTTTGCGTCAACATACTGTTTCGGCCGAGTTGTTTCGGTGATAAAAGTCTTTCGGCCGAAAACCGAAAATGCCCTTTTGGGCCAACGTTTTCGGTGGCCGAATATTCGGTGCATCCCTAGTTTCTGTACCTAAAAACTAATGTTACCTAAAAAAAACCCCGAAAAATCTGTTTATTTGTGTATTTACTCTATTGTATTTATTTGTGCTGTTGCTTGTAGTTAGATAGATTATTCTTATTTCTTTACTTTGTAATTTTTTCCCTCAACATAGCACATACTGAACCGTACCGAAACCGTGACTCTAAAACCGTGATACAAACAGAACCGTGAGTAAGTTGAACCGTTGCACCCCTAGTTGACAGACAGGTAGAAAAGTCAATGAAAACTGTCTTGAATGAGCGTTTTGATTGGACGAACCTTTCTTGTTCCTACGCCTTCCACAGAATATATAAATACATATTAATACATTTAGATCGCTTAACTTAATGATTGTTATCGGAATGTGAAGAGACTTCAACCAGCATAACAAAAAATGTTTTTAAAGACAATCGCCTACTCCACCTTTAATATTTTCACAAGTCATGGAGCCAGCATTTGTCAACTGTATTGTAACCATGCAGCCATTAGCCACAGTATCGCTTCACATAGTGCGCTATAGATCCCCTGAGGAACAATTCCACCTATTGTCTACTAAAGGAGAGGAAGAATAGTATAAACTTGTTAAATCATCAGCTACAAAAAGAGGTGCTTCTGGCTATCGGCACCAAACTGTGAAAACCAGACAAGTCCTCTGCACAATCTGTCTTTGTTGCAGCCTGGAATTAAACTGCGGGTTTCATCTGGACAGAGGACAATGATGGGTTTTTGGTTCTTTCTACGCATTTTTTTCCTGTTTAATACTGTACAGCCTCTTTGACACAATCTGTATTGAAAAAAGCGCTATATAAATAACGGCAAAAAAGTAGCAGGCATAATAACAATAAGTAAGGAATAATTGACTTCGGGCCGTAGAATTCTTAGAAAATAATGCACACCCGAGGTGGTGATGCGGTCACGACGCGAAGCGGAGTCAATTATTCCGCTTATACTACAGTTACCACACCTCAAGACATCGATCAAATGATATATTTCAAGACATTCGTCCCGTTTTTATCCTTAAAACGCTATTGTGAGTAGGATTAATTTCTTACGCAGCTCATTCAACAGCTTCGTTGCTAGTTCCAAAACGTCATTTTAGACCTAGTAACGACGCTTGGGCTGTTGATAGCAAAATAATGCCGTTAATAATGAAGTTTAGACAGACCGACAGACAAGCAGACAGACGGAAAGAGTGAGGGAGAGAAACTAAGTGTATGACTTTACCTCTCTCACGTCTGTGTCTCTCAAGCAGAGGTGTCAAGTAACGAAGTACAAATACTTCGTTACCTTACTTAAGTAGAAATTTTGAGTATCTATACTTTACTGGAGTAATTATTTTTCAGACGACTTTTTACTTCTACTCCTTACATTTTCACGCAATTATCTGTACTTTCTACTCCTTACATTTTAAAAATAGACTCGTTACTCCTATTTCTTTTCGGCTAGTTTTCATTCATGTCATCGTTCAAAAAAAAAACTATCCAGATAAATTGCGCCATCCACATAGAGTGAATTTGGTTGTGGTTGGATGAGAAGTATAAACATATACCATTCCGACACCCTATTGGTTTGTACACGATCCATCACACCTGCACGTGACATGACACAAATCACGTCACACTCCTGGCCATCGGGGAGAACCGGGACATTCCCGGTGGCCCGATCGCCGAAGAGAGGCAGACCTCCCGCACATTATGCGCAGGGGTGATAGCGTTCCGGCACCACGCCGGATTTCCGGCGTACTGTGGCTGCGGGGAAAAAAAAAAAATCAGGTTCGCGGATATTGATCTGTCATTTCTCTGAGATGTGCAGGTCAGAGAGTAGCTTGACGCTCAACGACTCAAACAAGTCACATTCTAGCCGATGAGCCAATCAGAAGTAGGGAAGGGGCGGGCCTTGTGTCTTTGTCAAATAGATTGATACAGGTTAAGGCAATGCTCCATGCGCGAAGGTGTTTTTAGCTCCCATACTGTACAATTGTCTCCTACTGGCAACTCAAACCGTAATTCATGGATATGTTTATGAAGCCAGGGGAAGACATTAAGGATTTCGATAAAGGCATATTTACAGGGTTCGCAAAATCGCTAGCCCGACGTCCCGGAGCTATTGGGTTTTCCAGTCGGGCTACCAACATTATTTGACCGGCTGCCCGACGGCTATCCTGAAGTAGAGGGCTCATGGGGTCCTTAAAACTCAATTTAGTTGTATCAAATTTAAGGCCATAAAAAGTGGTAAATATTTTAAATAGTAAAAGAAGAGGATTAATTATTTTAAGAGGTCTTACAGTTGGGGACGGAAAGACGAGAATCGCGATAGAGCTGGATTAAACTTTAAGAGGCAATGATTTCATTGAATAAATATGCTCACTGCACTTTCAAAGTCAAAACGCGGCACTGTTGTCTTTATATGAATGTATCTGAAGGGAAGCGACTGTCCTCAGAAACGTGTCGTTGGCATTTTCATTTCAGGACGGATAAAACAGCGTTAATGCTGCTTTGCTTTCAGCCATTCTTAGGGAAACCGTAATATTTCAGCGCTCCTAAAGCGCCCCCTCGTGACATAGAATTAATTTGCACGTCCAAATTTTTAGCTGTTTTTGGTCAGATTATTGCAAATCTCGACCAATGTTTTTTATGCAAACACAGAGTTGTAAATGTGAAAGAAGTTAATGTGCTTTCTAAAAATCTAAACAATTAGGACATTGTTTTAAATAAATGTTATGCATTATATACTTGATTTATTCATTTTAATGGGATAAAGGCTGAAATGCCAATCTATAAGCTTTTTTTGTAAAAAAAAAAAAACCTTTATCTGACTGAACTGAACCAACAAGTTATGTGTTAAAAGTGCGTCGCATACATAGTACCTCCACCCCACTCACCTCGGGGGGCAAGGGAAAAAAAAGTTCAGGCTCAGGAATTTTTTCCACTATCAGGCCTGTATGCGCTATTTTAAATGACATTCGAAACTGCAAATAGTCCAAAAGTGTGACGTGGCGGAATCAGTCACCCGCACAGCGCGATGCAAAGTGATAAATAGCGCAAGTTCAAGTTGCTTGACGCATTTAGATTTAACACAGAATTGTGTTTGGCAGTTGTGTGATATGAGAACATTAAAGGTTCTGTAGGTTCTGCTGGGCTGCTGAAAACAGCTGCATGAGGAGGTAAAGTGATAAACGTCAATACATAATTACTGTCATTTTTTTATTAAAAATTTCATAGTTTATTATTATGAATTATTAAAAAAAACAACCATTGTAAATTTATTCTTGTGACGACATCTTACTAATACTAGTCAGTTAATATCTGGATTTTAAGCAATAATTTCTTTCTTTTTAAATATTAAGTTGTAATTCATTTTAATTGGAGTAAAATGTTAATTCAGTAAGAGCCTGATTAAAGATAAATATCAGTGCCTTATATAAATGAGGTGTTTACTATACATATTAAAGTTCTTAAAGGGACAGTTCACCCAAAAATAAAAATTTTCATTATTTACTCAACATCATGTAATTTCAATCCTGTATGAACTTCTTTCTTCTGTGGAACATAAAGGAAGATACTTTGAGAAATTCAAAAATTGTGTCTATAGAGTAGAAATCAAGGGTAAACAGTAAGTAATTTTTACAGAATTTCTTAGCAATAAAAGTCCTGCATTCTAGCTCAAAATCAATGCTTTACTGCATGCATTTTTATATGACAAAAATGCATTATTAATTTTATAAATTATTAATAAAAGTCGCATTTGAATTCAGTATCTAACATTATTTGATTCTGTCCTGTTTTATTCATTCATTTATTTACTTTAAATAAAGGCCCTGCACTCCAGCAAGGATATAGCCAGTGTTCGGGTCATTACTCAAAAAAGATGATTTCTTACAAGTTATTATTTCTCGACTACTTGCTTATTTATCAAACGGGTGCTTTCTCTTCATCCTCTGCAAATGAAGCTATAGTAGGTAGTTTGATAGAAAGACGTTTGAATAAATAATAGTTTGCGATTGACAACGCGATTGACAATGTTGCGATAACAATACTTATAGGCAGCAACTAATCATCATATCTTCCGCTCCATGAAACACGTTAATGCTCAGTAGTACACATTTATGGTTCTTTAATGCAGCCTATTTGCATTGTAATAAAATGCGTTTATTTTCAATGGGCAAATATGCAGCTAAAACAGGTAGCCTAGTGCATTCCAAATTTTTCAACATTAACATTTTAATATAACATAGTCACTATGGCCTTTAGAAATGTTTTTTGGGGAGGTGGGGTAGTGCACAATAGGCCCCTGTGGCGCGGCCTAAGCTTTGGTCCTTAATGGCATTTTTTTTCCCTTACATTACTTTTACTTTTTTACTTTAAGTAGTTTTGAAACCAGTACTTTTATACTTTTACTTGAGTAAAAAGCTTGAGTTGATACTTCAACTTCTACAAAAGTCTTTTTAAATCTTAGTATCTATACTTCTACTTGAGTAATGAATGTGAATACTTTTGACACCACTGCTCTCAAGGGTGACTGGCAGCATCGTCTCTACTAACAGTTAAACTTTAAGTTCATTTTCTTCAAGACCACGCCGTTGTTACCTCGCGCGTGAGAGCTGTCATGTCGTTTTTAAGTTGTTAATCGTCAGAGCAGCGCTAACAACATTAGCGCGAATGCTAACGCCAGTGCAAACTGTAACGTTATGTGTGTGCGTCTGTGAGGTGAGTGAGAGAGGGCGAGAGAAAAAGAGTTTGTGCTTTCCGTACATAATAAAATGTAATATATTGTGGAAAAAACATGGAAATAATCTGTCGTTTTTATCCTGAAGTTTACTGTATTTATTAGTTTGGCCAGTGTCATTGTGGGTTTTAGTTATTTTGCTGTTTTGGGCTGTAAGGACCTTTGAAATAACTGAAATCGTATGGCGAAGTGATATAGACATGCACTGCGGGCTAAAGCTGCCTGGAACTACGTTCGCCGTGCGTTTCCCTGAATATAATGCACACCTCTAGAACGTTCGTCAGCCAATCAGATTCAAGCATTCAACAGCCCTGTAGTATAATAATAAATATTATTATTAATTAGTGGTGGGCCGTTATCGGCGTTAACGTGCTGCGTTAACGTGAGACTCTTATCGGGCGATAAAAAAATATCGCCATTAATCTATTCTCAAAGTTGGGTTGGGAGCTGGGTCTAAACTACGTAAGCTATGATGACTTTCACCTTGATATTTTAGCGCGGATGACGTATACCTAGTCGAATTGCACTGTAGGGGGCGAGAACGCGTCTTCAACTTCTGTGAAATTACCACATCAAATGAGACGTGCTGACATTGATGCAGTTATGAAGCCGCTTCAGGGCAGGTGCGTGCGTTGCTAGACCCTTTTTACTGTGCTCCAGTAAAATCTCAAGTTTGAGTTATAATTTACTTTGATAATCCCGAAATAAAGACATTAAACTATATGCAACAACTGAATTGACGCTTCTAAAAGCAACGCAGTTTAATGGAAGACTATGCACGCAGATAAGCTATCCATGCCCGTGCGCGTCTGTGTATTTAACTGCAACGCGCATGTCGTGCAGCCTTTTGCGCAGAAATACTTGGTTACACAAGTTTGTATAGGTAATTATGTTGTAAATGCAATTGTCAAGCAGTTTGTGATGCATTTTGGAAACAGGAGATGAGCGCCTGGTCTAATGCGCCACCTGGCCCGTTCTCAAAGACTTACTTTTAGTCATTATTTGGGTAACACACATATTCTGAAAATGCCTTCAGTAGAATTCAAATTAGCCATTTTAATCTAGATTAATCTAGATTTAAAAAAAATAATCTATGCCCACCCCTATTATTAATATTAGAGATGCACCGAATATTCGGCCGAAGACTTTTATCACCGAAACAACTCGGCCGAAACAGTATGTTGACGCAAACAGAAACCGCAGCCTTCATGTGCTTGTCTGAAGCAACACTTCTGCGGTGTGGATGTATCTGAGAAAGACCCACGGATAGCGATTTGCAAAACTTGTAATGCCGAAATTTCAAGAGGGGATGTGTCTGCAGTCGTGTGTGCAGTGATGAGAGCAGAGACAGAGACAGATGTAGCTTTCAGTGAGTGAAAAACTATGGCTTTACCTCACAAAATTTTAAAGATATGTCTTTTCTACAAACTGTATTTTTATGAATATTTATGTTTTAAACCATGGAGGTGAGCCAATGGATATCGTACAAGCAAAGTGAAAACTGCGAAATATGTTAAAGTGAAAGTAAAACTGACAGTGCTTTCAGCATCTGAGGGGCATTCTCTCAGAGACAATGAGAGACGATTATACTTCATATGCTGATATTAATTTAGTCCCCTAATATTTTTCTTGTGCCCCGAACATGGTGGGAAAGAAATAAAAAGAAAGGTTTGTTTTTGAAAGTCGGTTCTTGAAATAAAGCTCTTAATTTTCATTGATGACTGCAGTGTTATTAGGGGTTAAGAAAGTCTTAATTAAGATTTCAGGTGGTCTTAAATGTGGGACTGAAAGACAAGAATTGCGATGAAACGAAAGGCTATCCATTGAATAAATATGAGCACTGCACGTTTCAAAGTCATTTGCTGCGCTGCTTTGTGTAATATTCTGACAGCGCCTCCTGCTGGAAGAGAAACACATAGAGTTGTAAATGTGAACTGATGGATCCACAAGATAATGTGTTATAAAAATTTAAACAATGAAACAATTTAAACAAAGGCAGTAAAATATTTGTATGTGTTATTTAAGTAATATAATAATTGATTGATAATAATTGTTTAAATTAATATAACTGATTTATTCTTTGAAACTTTAATATTAATGTATGCCATTGCAATGCCTTGATTTTAGTAAAATTAGTACACAGTCATAGCCATAAATGCAATGGTACTAATAATTGGCATAATTCTTTCGGTGTTTCGGTTTCGGCCAAGAATTTTCATTTCGGTGCATCCCTAACTAATATTAATATTACTAACTCCATTTGTTGTCTGTGCCAGTGTCACTTTGTATAGAAACTGCACACATACACATTCTTCTGTGCCGCTGTTTTTACAAATTGGCTTTTTGAACTTTGAAAACTGTTTTCAAAACTTTGTGCTTTTAGGTCCCCAGAACAAAATTAGGGCTGTGCAATTAATCGAAATTCAGATTTGATTTCAGCTTCAAATGATCATGAAAATGCAGTAATCGAGATGAAACGATTATTGCACTCCATTCTGCTCCCCTTTCACATGCAAATCAGTAAAATCGTGTAACGTGACTTTCATAAAAAAGGACGTGCTTGATTTATTAATGTTTCTTTGATGTTGTGTTTTAAGAAAACTTGTTGTGTGTTTGCGCTCAGAGACGGAGCAGATCACCCACATGTAAAGTTATCTTTTAGCTCAAGGTGCGCCTAAACGCTCAAATACACAAAAATATTTCCAAATGAGGCGTTTGGTGATTATTGATGTAAACCCTTATCAGTTCTGTCTTAAATGATCATGAACAGTTGAGAATGTGAATCTGTGTGTAACAGTATATTGGATCCGTGCGGCTCTTAAAGCGCCAACAAATAATATTCCTTCTGCCGTCTCTGTGCTTAATATTAAGATAAAAATCACTCACTGCTCTTGAATAACTTTCGTAGTTTTAATAAGAATAATCAGTCAATTTCTGTAGTAGGCTGTTAGACTACTTTAGACTTGCATAAAAGTATTTTTTTGTTGTTGTTCAAAAAAAGCTCAGTTTTTTTTTTTTCAATTGTATCTTTTTTCTGTTTTATTGCCATCTTTAAATTAATCACTTATATAAAGTTTTGGACCCAGTCATAATCGTGTTAAATAACCGTGAAATTCAGGGAAATTATTTTTACAGATTAAACAAAAACCACAGGGTGGATTTGTATCATTATAGGGTAGATGTCAGGGATGGAAATTAACTTTTTTTTTTTTAAGTTTATTTAATCTCAAGTCTCAATAAAATACTGACATTTTCACTGAATTTTTCTATCATGATACAAAGCTATCTTCACAACTACACAACTAACAGCCTAGATATTTTATGTAGCCTAATTTGTGCGCATTGGGGAGTCGCTCTCTAAACGCAGGGTATTAAAGTTGCTTTTGAATGCGCGTGCGTGTTTTACTTTTGGTTTCGTTTTTACTATAGCGCCAAACTCTCGGCGGCGTAGAGCGTGCATTCTAAAATACAAGAGATTACTTAACAAGACCATTTGGGTGGACACCAACGGGATTTTGAAAAGCGTGTCCCCAGTGGAAATTACACCCCTGTGTGAGTGGAACTCCTCGCCGAGGTATCATCTGATGTGAATGAATGCCGCGTCGTACAGTATATTGAGAAAGACGCGCCATGAATTGCATCTGACAGAATGTGCGCTGTAGCACGAAATACAATATATTTCTTCAAAAGCAGATTGTAAAGATATTTTAACAGACCTCTTAACACCTGTGATGTATCGCCACATTTTTTTGAAGGTGTGTCTCCGCTAAAAGTGTCCGCCGTCTTCTTCTTCTTCGTGTATTTTAACGGCAGTTCGCAACCAACGTTAAGGTGCATTACCGCCTCACGCCGTCCGGTTGAAGTATGTTATTTTTATTTACCCTGGGTGAAGCGAGTTTACCCGCCACAACACAAAATCACCCGCATTTGGCTGGTGGCGGGTGCTAATTTCCATCCCTGGTAGATGTGTACGCACATTGCCAACACACATTTATGTTCAAACTTCAAACAACATGTGAAAATAAACTTTGCATCCGATGACCCCTTTAAGTGGTGAATTAAAAAAAAAAAAAGTTTATAAAAATTAAAATTAAAAAAATTAACAAATATCAGACATCAAACATTTTGAACATTCTGAAGTTTTTTTTTTTGAAGGTTTTTTATGTTTTCTGTATGCTTGTGTTGCTTACAGTTAAAGTCTCTCTCTGATTTTATTAATTGGCAATATTTTAAAGATATTAATATTTTTGGTATTTTGAATGATCTGTTATTGGTGTTGTGCCATCCTGGCCAGAGTTTTAACTCCTATTCACTGGGAATGAAGTAAAAAAAGTATAATTTAATCGATGCAGAGACATATAGAGCAAGGAATACCCCCATCTTCCCACACTCTGAATATTTCGTAGGCTATCATAATGTGATGTGTAAACGTTACTTGCTGTTTTTTACTTGGAAAAGCAGCTATAGATTTTTCTAGCATTCAAATAACAATGGATCAACTTCAAATGATAGAAGGATTGGAGATGAATTTCATTTAAACATAGGGTAGGAAATGTGCATATTCTTTAAATGGACACCTGCCACTGTGTTTTCTTGAGTGTGCCGATGGGGGGCGAGTGGGGGATCAGTCCTAGCACTTAGCATACCCCATTAAAAACATCACGCTCGTCACTGGTTCTTAGCTGAAAATGTTGTTTGTGCAAATGGTGTAACAATCATGTAAATGCCTTCTTAGTGTGTCTGAAAGCTTTGCCACTTCCTGCTAATCAATCAATGAATATCACTGGATACTGTGTTTCGAATGCACATAAAAACTGTGTAAAGGTCATGAATGCTAGATGTAAAAGGTGAGTTTTGCCATTAAAGTGCAGGTCAAATGAAAGCATGAACTTGTGCTATAGATCAGAGAAGAGACCAGTAAGTCAGGCAGCTCTGAAATCGTTTGCAAGGCAGGGCTTTCCAACTGCCATGAACACACAGCCGCTTTAAAGGGGTCCTATAATGCTCTATTACAAAGTCTTTATTTAGTTTTAGGGGTGCACTAGAACATGCTCTCATGCTTGGTGGTTCGAAAAACGCATTATTTTTCACATTATTTACATTGTTACAATAGCTTTCTCCCTAGGCTGGCACAAATGGCTCGATTAGTTCCAGGGTTTGATAAAGGCCTGCCTTCCGAAAAACCAAATGTGTTGTGATTGGCCAACCGCTTATGACGAGTTCAGACTGCACGATTTTCAAATGACTATCTGGGGTGGCATTCGGTCGCTGCTGTGTTCACAGGGGGTTTCACACTCTATGACTATACAATAGGAAGAATCACCGACAACTTTGTCCCGGTCCGCAAACTACGTCTCACAACCAAACACAAGCGAGAAGTGACATAGAAACAACGCGAGGTCACGCGTGCAAGACCGGAGTTCTCACGTGAGACTGGGATTATTATTAAAAATAATAAGCCGCAAGAAGCTTGCCATACAAATTGCATGTGACTGACAACTTCCTCCAGCTAAACATCTCCAAAACAGAAGGCCTCCTCATTGGAACCCCACATCAACTCCGATCCTCCCCCCTGACGGTTTACTCATTTGCTGGCCATGACATCCCTCTCACATCCTCTAACAAACCTGGGGGTTCGATTTGATCCCCACTTATCATTTAACACTCACATCCAACACATCTGTAAGACTGCATTCTTTCACCTCCGGAACATCTCCAAACTCCGCCCCTCCCTCTCCCTCTCCGATGCAGAGAGGCTGGTTCATGCCTTTGTCTCCTCCAGGCTCGACTACTGTAATGCGCTCCTCATGGGATCCCTGGCAAAAGCCTGCAGAGGCTGCAGTGCATTCAGAACTGTGCTGCCAGGGTCCTGATGAGGGTGCGCAAATCGGAACACATCACACCCATCCTTTATAAGCTTCACTGGCTCCCTGTCAGGTTCAGGATCGAGTATAAGATCTGCCTCCTGACCTATCACTGTGTCTACGGCAGTGCACCGGTGTACCTCAAGGAGCTCATCAATATCCACAATCCAACCCGACATCTCCGCTCCTCTGACAGGCACCAACTCCAGGTCCCCAAAATAAAACTCCGCACCATGGGAGATAGGGCCTTCCAGGCGGCTGCGCCTCGACTGTGGAACGCCCTCCTTAACCACCTGAGGGCGCCACAGTCTATTGATGTTTTTAAAAGTAATTTAAAGACTCATTTATTTTGTATTGCTTTTCTTTAATGTCTCGGTGTAATTTTTATTGTTTTGAATGTTTTGTGTTTTTAATCTGTTATGCCTGTAGCACTTTGAGACGTGTTTTCATGTGTAAAGTGCAATACAAATAAAATTTATTATTATTATTATTATTATTATTATTATGTGCGCTCATTTGTTGTGGTACAGCTCAGATGAGACGTCACACAGACACAGGTGCTCCTGCCAAATTTCCACTAATTTTTCTTCTATTTCTTGGGTCCAAATAGACCGAAAAGAAGCCCTTTTCTGAACCGAAACCAGGCTTGTTGATATTGTGGTCTATACCTTCGTAACTCCTCCCCCAACTTCCCGCTGGCCTGAATGTTGCTGTCTCATTGGCTGTAGGTAATCACTGATGTCATTTTCAGTCAGAACACATTTCACACGTCATAATTTTGAATCGCCGACAGGTCCAGATATTTAGCATGTCAAATATCTCACGGGTGTCGGCGACTGGTCTGCGGTTCTCTCAGATGGCGTCTTTGATAGTTCACACTGTGTGATTGTCACTCGCGTGAACGAGCACCGATTTGCCTGTGATTTCGGGCATTTGCCTGCGATTTCTCAAAACCTGTCGGCGAGACAAAATCGGGGCTAAAATCGTGCAGTCTGCCATTCTAAAGCTTGGGAGTGCAGTTTGCAGACACTTTAGTCCATGCTTGCGTTTATACCAGCCACTCTACGGCTCGCTGAAGGGTCCCAGAAGCGGCTGTCCATGCTACATCACTAAAGTTAGGCGAATCCCGCACCTCGTCCCTCCCCACCCGCCAACGATCTGAATTTCTGTAGGCGGGATTTATTTAAATTATATTCTAAAGGGCCGCGTTGTGACATCATAGCATCGGGAAAACAAACGCTGTAGTCCAAAGGAGCCGTTCATTGTAGTTCTTAAAAAAGTGATTTAAAAAAAAAAAACTAAATATCTCCCTTTGGAGTGTTCTTTGTAACTTTGTAGACGTTTTTATGCCCAAACACACACACCACACACTGACTAAAATTCAAAAAGTGAAAAAGCATAATAGGACCCCTTTAATAAGAAAAGAATACAATGTAATCAAGCACATGCTATGTTGCCAAAAACATTTATCTGGATCTGCTAGACCACTAAAAGCAGTACACTGCAATTAAAACAATTCTAATTTATGTTGCTTAATCAATTTAGGCACATTCATAAAAAGGCTAGATTGTTGGGAATGTTTGTAACATGTTTGAGCCCCAAACTGTCAAAATCCAAAATATTTTCCTCTTACAACAATAACTCTCTGATGCAAAAAATTATATTTCTTACTTAGATTTTTTGTCTTGTTTCCAGCCAAAATATCTCAAACTTCTTAAATTAAAAAGGATTTTCTAGACAAGTAAAATTGACTGTCTTGTTTTTAGAAAAAAAACAAAAAAAAAACAAGTCAAAATTAAGTGTGTTTTTGCTTAGAACAAGCAAAATAATCTGCCAATGTGGTAAGAAAAATAATCTTACTTCAAATAGAAAACATATTTTTTCTTACCCCATTGGCAGATTATTTAGCTTGTTTCAAGCAAAAATGCACTTAATTTTGACTTGTTGTTTTCTGAAAACAAGACAATCATTTTTAATTCTCCAGAAAATCTTATTTTGGCTGGAAACAAGACTAAGAAAATCTAAGTGAGAAAAGCATTTTTGCAGTGCTGATGCAATAATTATTTCAAACACAGCAGTTTGTCTGAACATTAAATGGTTGTTGTTTAGGTGACCTTCAGCAGACACAGATACTCCATTATGTGATTGACACACTATAGGTCTCATTAGTAATATTTAGAAAATGATTCCTGATCGAATACAGTTAGAATCCGTCCCTAAACGACAAAAGTCAATAGAGTGATCCACGATGCAATGATTTGACAGGCTTCAAACAAAATGCTAAAACTATTTATTAATAAATGTGTCAGCTGCACAGGCTCATACTCTGAGCATGTTGACGTCCACCCAGTCCATCACAAACTCCATTTGCTTCAAAGTAACTCGTTTAAAGGGGAAGAAAGAAAGTCTCCAGGAGGGGCGCCTGCTCGGTAATGCCGGTGTGCGTTCACTAACCCGTTACTTCAGGTTACAAAAGTTCTGCTTCTACATGAGTGCGTTTGTAGGAAAAGGCAACAGCTGAGCTCTCGTCAAACACTACAGCAACTGCTGCACTAATGGCGCTAAAGAAGTAGCTGAAGAAAAACAATGGATGAAGGCGTAGCAACTCACCGACCGAGTCAGTGCGCGTTCCCGAACCCAGCAGAAAGTACCAAACCCACATCGTGCCCCGATCAGCGCGATCAGGGCAACAACAGCTCGGTTAAAATCTAAAGCTCCACGTAACGCTTCTGTGTCCAAAGCCGTTAGCGCATTCTTCCTCCACGTAGTGACCGTAATGCTACAAGAGGTGGGCTCTTATTGTTAGGACAGCCCTGAACCAGAGAAGAAAAGGGGAGGAGGTTAAAAACATGCAGAAAAGGCGGAGACATGGTTGAGCTGTGATTTGAACAAGGAGAAACTAAATGATTCAAATGTAAAGCTACCCTAATTAATAACTACTTCAAAACATACCTAGACTTTTTCTGATCTTTCTTTTCTAAAATAACTTTTTTTTTTTTTTTGAAAAGTGGAAATTGATTCTGCTCCGAATGTTTTTTTTAGTATAGAAAGTTTTAGATTCATGATCGGTTCACTTACAGTGTCTGTAAAACAACGTTATTTCTTTCTGTCTTGTGAACTTGATCTTTAGCCACCAGAAAAAAACTCTTTATTTAAAACCGTTTTTGTAAGTGGTAAGAATGCAAATCATTGTCACATTTTGGAAGAAGAAATAAATCTTGGAGATACGCTCCCTGATAGCACACGTACATCTCCAAGACATCTATTTGACGTCTGCGTTTACATCTGCAATACGTCTATTGGACGGTTCAGGCTGAGAGTCCAACTGAGCCCTTATTCTGCACTGCTCTGGGTCTGACTGTATACACTGGTGAACATGTTGCCCATCTTTTTTCTTGCGTCTGGTTGTTTTACAACATCAGCAAGCTCAGTTTTTGACTCCTTTATTCTGATCGTCATCAATATTTTCACCCGCAGCCTACTTGTGCATTGTGTATTTTACCAAATATTTTTGAATCCAAAACTGAGACAAAATTAAAGTCTTCTGTCTTAATAAGTTATGTTCCAAATTTGAAGTTGATATAAAAAATTGAGGTTCCTGTGAGATTTTATTTAGGACATTATACCACAAACAGCCACCGGTTGCTATCAAAACTCCATTGAATTTTTTGAAATGCAGTTTCTGTCACAAATGTCTAAATTTCAATATTACTTCTATCAACAAATAACCACCAAATATGGAATCTTGAGACTCAGACCTTTCCGACAATATATTTTTGTGTCAGACCTTTCCGACAAATATTTTTTACATTATAAAAAATGTTGTAATACTTAAACACTGTCATGACATTCTTCATAGAGAACTTTTTTTTTTTTTGCAACTAGGAACACAATTAAGCAGACACAACTTTTTCAAAAGTTTTAGACATAAATGGAAGATTAGAAATGGCAGTTCACCAAATACTAAAAATTTAAATAAAAACAAAAACGAATTTAAAATATGAGTAAAAAGTATAAAAGTAGAATCTCAATAACACAAAAATATCACTGATTCTTACGTCCGTTGTTTTTTTTTTTTTTTATGTAGCTTTACGACACAAATTGTGTCAAAGCAGCTTTACTGTATCAACAGGGAAATAGTGTGTCGAAATAGTCTTTCGTTCTCCTCTGACAAGACAAAACCAGACTCATGGTCTTGTCCTAATGGCCGTCTAGGTGATGAGGTCTTTATTTATTTATTTTCATGGCTGACATGTGGCCTTCCTATGGCTTGCTTGTGGCCCAAATCTGGCAAAGAGGACCACCCAAATGCCATCATTCTACACAGTACGTGGGCCGGAGCAAGGTGTTGCATCTGGGCCAGAATTAAAATAAATGTGGGCCAGTTCTGCTTTATTTGGTTTATTCATGGCTGACATTGGGCCTCCCTTTGGCTTGCTTGTAGCCCAAATCTGGCAAACAGGAGTAGACCGCCCAAGTGCCATCGTTTGACACAGTATGTGAGCCATATGAAAGTGTCAGGTGTGGGCCTGATCTGGGACCAATGAGACTGCAGGAAACAATCAGTCTTCTTCCTGGACAGAAGACACACAAACAGCTCCCAAACCGAAAGAAAACACAGAAAAACAAAAGGGGCATAACAGGAGACGTGGGGGAGTTTTACAGCGCCTTAAACATTGGCCACCACTCTCTTCTGTTGTTCTTGGAATTGTAAGATGTCTTAGAACTAAGATGGATAAACTTCATAATAATGCCAGTTCATGCTTTGAATACTGGGACTTGAGTTTTATGGCATTTACAGAGACCTGACTTCATTTCCAGCTCGCGTCTGGAGATTCGGGCCAATAGAGGGGAGTCCCCGGGAAAATCTGTGATTAATTTAGCAATGTTATACCGTGTCTAATGTACATTCCTCCCATAATGCATCCAGAGGCACTTTATGTATATCAGACTGTTAAAATTGAACTCCTGGAGCAGTATGTATTTTTCAGTATGTTGCATGTGCAACAAGGAATAACAATGACCTGTATAAATGTTATGGCACCATTAGGTACAAGGTAAAAATCAAACCACCTCTATCGACGTCTGACCATAATCTAATTAATTTAATGGCAACAGAGCTGGGCTGCATTACGTAATCAGATTCCAAAAGTTAAGTACTTGTAATTAGATTAAATTACATTTTAAAATACTTGTAATTGTAGCGGTGCGACAGAGATGTGAAGCGGGCGGATCCAAATGTGAAGTTTTTTTCGAAAACATGGTGAAACACGGGCAAGGGTGAGACAAAGGCAAACAGGTATATGAGGGCAAGACACAAGGGTAATCTGTTAAACAAGCAAGGGTCGATCGAAGGTGAATGCAATCCAGACAACAAGACAAAGAGTAATCCAAAACAGGCAAGAGATCCAGGGCAGGCAGAGAAACAGACAGGACGAGATAAACTAGGGCAGGGATCAAGACACGGATGACTAGACTAAATACAAGACTTAACGTGACTGAGGAAACTAGGAAATGGCTCCGTAATGTAGCTAACACTAGGAGAGTGCTAAACGCTAGACAATACTCGGCCCTGAGAAGGATCTGGTTACAGCTGTGTGTGCAATCAGCACAATGGATGATGGGAAATGTAGTCTGGAGTGACACTAGAGTCTATGACATCTGGTGAAATTCCAGTAATGCTGAAGAAGAAATTGATTGATATACATCAGTCTGGGAAGGGTTACAAACCTATTTCAAAGGCTTCAAAGAACCACAGTAAGAGCTACTATTTCCAAAAGGAAAAACTAAACCTTTCCAGAAATGGCCAACCTTCCAAAATTCTTCCAAAAGCACAAAGAAGACCATTCAGGAAGTGACAAACGACGCAAGACAACACTGTAGGAACTGCGAGCCTCTCTTGCATCAGTAAAGGTCACTATCCGAAAGATACTGGTATAAACTGGCATCCATGGAAGAGTGGTAAGGCAAATAACAATATTAAGGCTTGTCTGAATTTTGTCAAACTGTTAGCAGGATGGGGGTTCCATCACATCTGGTATAAACCAATTACTGAATTCCTCAAAAAAAGAACATTATATCTATGGTCAAACATGGTGTTGGTAGTTTGCTGATTTGGAGATGTTTCGCGGTCTCAGGGCAACTTGCAATAATTGAGGAAAACATTAATTCTGCTCTCTAACAGAAAATCCTAAAGGTGAATGTCCAGATTTCAGTCTAACATTTGATCATGCTCTACTGTTTAATGCAGCAGGACACTGATCCAACACCTTAAATAGACAGGCAATGCTTCAAAACCCTCCAATGTGGCTGAACTGAAGCAGTTCTGCAAAGAAAACTGGGCCAAACTTTCACCACAGCGCCGTGAAAGACTAATCTCCAGTTATCGGAATCATTTGGTGGCAAAAATGTTTAAAAACCTGTACACAGGTTGCCTTCACTTTATGTTGTGAGTTGTTTAATTGCTTCTGAAGCTGTGCACAGACAGGCATTTATTATTATTATATATATATATCTTTTTTAAGAAAAGTGCTTTGAGTGCTTACACACTGGCTGACTGAGTATCTCAGTCCTCAAAATCATGACCACCTTTGATCAATTAATCTGCAATACCATGATCAGCTTCGACTACGGGAGGAGTTTAGGACCAGTAAATGAAATCATCAAATTATTTTACAACATAGTGACACAAAATAAGCATGTTGTATTTGAACCTCAGCCTTCAGAATAACAAAGCAAAGAAAAAAAAAGATCAAAATATCCTTTTTTATTATATGTTTACAGAAAAGAATAATCAGAACAAAAGAAGGAAAAGCTGGTTATAACCAAACTAACTGTTGCAGAGATCACACCATCAAAGACCATATCAAAAATATATAAACGTGTTTCCCCTTAAAAGCATAGTTTAGGTATCAAAGAGAAATCTATGAGAGAACAATTCTATATAATTACGATTTTATATCATTTTACTAACAGGACCTTGTGGACGATGAGAAAAAGACACTAAAGGCCCTTATATACTCAAAACAAAGTTCCTTTTCCTTCTTTGTTTAGAAGTAAACGCAGTTCGAAATACGTGTGCAGCGGTAAACCGTTAGCAAACATGCCGACGCCGCCCACTCTTAAATGAACATGTAAATATCTGATGCACACTTTCCTCTCAGTAACAAAAATGGAGAAAACAGCATGGGTCTGTCTGCACGAGATCCCGTGAACTCACATCGCATGTATTTACATGGCACTTCATTCAATATATTGCTTATATATTAAAGGGGTCCTATTACGCTCTATTACAAAGTCTTTATTTAGTTTTGGGGGTGCACTAGAACATGCTCTCATGCTTGGTGGTTGCAAAAACGCATTATTTTTCACATTATTTACATTATTACAAAAGCTTTCTCCCCAGGCTGGAACAAATAGCTTGATTAGTTCCAGGTCAGCCTTCCAAAAAAAACCAAATGTGTCGTGATTGGTTAGCGGTCCCACTGCGTTGCGATTGGCCAACAGCTTAGACGGCGTTTCAGTCCTGCCACACCCCTTCACAAAGCAGCAAGTTCCGTGTACAACTGTTAGCGCAAGCCAGATTAAAGTGATTCTTACGTTTTAAATGTGGATATTTTTCTTACAAAAACACATCGGATTGCTAAAGGAGGCTTTTACTGACCCCTCTGGAGCCATGTGAGGCACTTTTTATTACGATTGTCACTGTAGTCAATGCTTGTGTTCATGTTTTTACCAGCGGACACCTCCAAGGACAACAGATGAAATGAACCCAGAGAGGAGTTCTGTGTGAAAGAAGGCGGAGCCTCAGTGCACAGCTCCTCCTCCTAATCGCCACAGACCAATGGTAATACGTAGATGCTTTGATTGGTATGAGACTGGATTTCATGAAATGCAGAATAAATCCAGGAGTGGTCTAAAATAATTTTTACAAACAAATGTTAAACAAACAAAAACACATGGTAACTGGTTTGAACTGCTAAAAACATTCTAACAAAAGACAACTTTTTTTGTTTGTTTGTTGAACCCGATACAAATAACAGACAAAACATTATTTTGGAATTTAGCGTTTCCATTTTCTTCTTGCCTTTCCAGCTTTCACATATTACTTTATTACCTTTCATTAAAAAGGAAATAAATTGGTTTAAAATAAAATAATTAGCAGAAAATATTCAAATAACTGGTTCAAAATAAAGAAATATTATCAGCAAAGCTACATTCAGTTATAGTCATAGTTTCTATCCCCGTAAGTGAGGTATGAAAAGAAATGAGAGGTTAGGGTGCATGTCCAATATACGGATCTTCTCTGTCTTCATTTGCTGAAGGATCTTCTCGGTCCCTCCTTTGATTGGCTGCCCTGTAAGTGGAAAAAAGACTTAGGAACTATATATTTACATGCAAACATAAACAAATAAAGAAACCTGCACACTAAATCCATAACTTCAGTCCCACGGGTATAATTGTAGCATTGTATGTATCAAAATGAAATCATTAGGATTAATAACGATCATGCTTCATTAAAATATGGTGTAAATTTCCTCCTGTAAATATATCAAAACTTCATCTTTGATTGGTAATATGCATTGCAAAGAACTTCATTTGGACATATTTTTTTTGCACCCTCAGTTTGCAGGTTTTCAAATAGTTGTATCTTGGCCAAATATTGTCCTATTCTAACATCAATAGAAAGCTTATTTATTCAACAACAACAAAATCAACCCTTATGACTTATATATAGCTCATATAGCTTCTTGGTTTAGGCTTAAATTCATTTCATTTTAATTGAACACTCATTCATTAAGTGAATTTCAAAAGAGACTTAAGACCAATAAAAACTACACGTAATGAAAACGCAAACTTTGAATTATTTCAGTTGTGTTCAACAGTCACTAAACGATCACTGAACTTTTGGCTGTACTGGCTGCCTGAAAAAACACTGCTTGTATGATAATTTAGCATTTTCTTAATTTGATATTTTAGAAAACAGACTAAAGACAAGAGTCTCGAAGCACAAATTCTCCATACTCTGTTTCCTTTTTTCCATACTTATTTTTAATTCCATACTTAATTCCACACCGCATAGGAACCCTGTTTTAAATTGCTAATATAGTGAATATTTGCCTCACGGACTCGATAAATATATCTACAGAAAGCTTTGAATTACTACTTTAAAACAAAATAATTTGTTTTAAAAACTCTTTCATTATAAAATAAAGATGCATTTCTCTCTAAAGAGAAAAACAGCAGCATCCGTCTAATTTTTTGCTATGTTCCAGTAGACATTTACCTGTGACTCTTGAATCAAAATAGAGAAGGTCGTAAACTGTAGAAAATCGCCTAACACTGAAAAAATAATTACTATTTTATCTTTTTAAACAATGCCCTTTCACTAAAATGCTCATAGCATTAACATAAATGAAATAACTTCATTTAAGAAGTATTTTTCTTACCTTAGCCTTAAATCAGGATTCTGGGGGAAAAAAGCAAAGAAAAAGGGTCATTAATTTGAGAACACTGTTCTACTGGTATGTCCATTACATTGCAAAAAATGCTTTTCTTTTGCAATTGATTTTGACTATTTTTTTCTGAAAACAAGACAAAAAAAATCTAAGAAAAGCATTTTTTGCAGTGTACTACAGAGGACCAACAAAGGCATTCAAAACACTTTCAAAAGGCTCAACATGGCATGAAAAAATTGTCTAAGCTTCCTAATCTATTACATTTAGTTAATATTGTTATTTTTTTGTAGCACTGCTGGTCACCTTTGCGTCTGTTTGTGGGTTTTACAAACATTTAATCATTCAAAAGAGCTTGTGACTAAGGGCCTGTCCACACGGAGACGCGTTTCGCTGTATACGTATACATTTTTTATCGTATTGGCGTTTCATCCACACGGATCCGGCGTTTTAGGAGACTGAATCCGGTATTTTTTGAAACCGGGTCCCAAAGTGGATAAATCTGAAAACGACACCCTCGCGGTTTCGTGTGTACAGCCAATCCGTATATTTTCTGAAACGATGATGTCATCACATCACGTGTCGGCTTCGTCACACGTAACAGCAACAACAATATTGGCGGACTACATGATTGTGTTCGTGTTGCTACTAAGCCTGCTAGCTTTATTACAGCAAAATCTATTGCTTCTATGCAACTGTTATGAGCAACAAGCGATAATGTTCACATCTTCGTTTTCTTCTTCTTAGTTCGAATACAGCGCGCAAGGTTATGCGCATGCTTAAAGTCTTCTTCTCCGTGTATAGTGTATATCTATGGCAGAATTACAGCACCCCATACTGGTCTGGCATATATACTACACCGTTTTCAGTGGTTTCGTGTGTACGGAACTTTTTTTTAGAACGAGGGGAAAAAAATGATCGGATAGGGCACGCACCGGCTTCGTGTGGATGGAGCCTAAACCTCGTAAGGCCATTGAATCTGTCAGAGAAACCTAATAACTCCACCCCACCTCCATTCAGAATAAAGTGCCACGACGCGCTCGTTCACAATGTAAGGGCAAATAAAGAACTGATGTTTGAATAAGTACAGCGTTTTCTTTACAGACAGTTTTTGAGTAAAGGCTAACGTTTTTTGTGTGTTTGAAAAGCGGTGCTAAAAGTTGATGTAGGTTGTTGAAAACTT
Source organism: Garra rufa (assembly GCF_049309525.1). Taxonomy (NCBI): domain Eukaryota; kingdom Metazoa; phylum Chordata; class Actinopteri; order Cypriniformes; family Cyprinidae; genus Garra; species Garra rufa. The sequence goes on along the minus strand of NC_133385.1, from coordinate 37,185,603 downwards.
AATGTCATGCACTTACTGCCTCAGTACTGCCCATTCTACAACCTTGTAACTCCATCTGAACTTGATTTTTAGAGTAACGATTTCTTGGTTTTTTAAGGCCAATGATTTGCATGGTTTTAGCAAGTAAACTGGATTTCTGTTCAAGTAAATACAACTAAGAAATTCCAAGTTGCAGGAAATGTTACATTAGTTAGCTCAACTTAAATAAATGAGTTGTTTGAAATACACAGATAGTATACTGCACTTAACAATTTAGCTGTTGAAAATAGTGATTCTGTGTAAGTTTACAACACCAAATAAACATTTGTTAGTACAAAATGCTATTCTTGTTTCATTTTACTTCAAGGTAATCGGTTTGCATGCTTTTTTTGAGTAAGGTTTGCTGATTAGAATTGGCAGTGTATTTTCTATTCTCCTGGGTGCACAAACTGCAGATTATATGACAATTATAATATACAAATATGAATTTATTGGTTATCGGTAACGGCCACGAGAAGAACTTAATTATCGGTTATCGGTATCGGTTAATTTTTTTCATATCGTGCATCCCTAAACCGAAGTCTGCAGATTTAATTCAAATTACAGGCATGTGTGTTGTGTAGGGATGGATCTAAATGTCAGCATCAATGAACAGGAAAGACATGTGTTTATTTAAGTTACACATTGCTCTGTGAGGATTATACTCACTGACTTGGTCATATGCCATTTTAAATATTTGTCAGGAAGCGTACAACACCCACTTGAAAACTTTAACACAATGTGTGGAGATAAAATAATGCCTTAAAGATTTGCATACGCAGGGCAAGAGTTGCGGAAGTGTACATAAGACTGAAGCTTAAATTAAATTAGCATGCGCAAGAGAAGCTTTGTTAAGGTGTAAATTGCATTTCAAGCGTAAGAAAAATAATGATTTGCAGCATTTTACTGTTACTTGTAAGTGTAATTCATGTATTGTCAAACTGCAGCTTCATGCTAATGCAAAATAAATATGAACTGCATTCTTCTTTTATAATCAGGGTTTCTGCAGATATGAACAAGTGAAATTTAAGACTCTTTAAGACCTTTTTAATACCACCTTATATGACATTTAAGGCCTAAACCTGTAATGGAAGTACACATTATATGCATACAAGTAATATTTCATGGCTGTCAAAAATTATATTTATTACTACGATATAAAGTGAACTTTTCATATCAGCAGATACTATTCCACACAAAATGTCCCCATAAAAGTACCTCTTAGTACCTTACATCGGGTGATATAAACTATGTATTCTGAAGCAATATTTTCATCAATGCTCTATCAGCTTTTACATCTCAAATCTACATATTTAATTGACCTTTATAAAGGCCTCTTTTTTACTTTAGTATGTATGCATTACCTTTGAAATGATTACAATTTATCAATAAATTCTATATGACTGTTAGCATTCAGATTACATCATTTACATTAAAATTAATGTAACATTTGTAATCATGAGAATATTCAGCAAAAATCTCCCTTGGTATATTACTGAACTATATCATGTTATAAATAAACTATACATTTTACATTTTTACCTTAGTGAGTTTCTTTATGTGTGCTGTTACGCTCATTTGTTTTGAAGTCTCTCACAAAGAGACCAGAAAGACACTATCCATTATCAATTGCTGTTTACGTTGAATGTATTAAAATAGGAATCTTACTTGCGTTTCGATGCTTCGCTGGTTAATTTTGTCACTTCAGTTTTAATTAGGCCGTTTGTTCGGTAGGGCAAGTAAAAAAAAAAAAACATTTTGAAACTATCTTGAAGGCTGGTGGTCAGCTAGCTTGACCTATATTTATTATTATTATTATTACTGAGAATATTACATACAGAAAAAAGGTTGTCCGATCTGTATTCTGCTACTGCGATTCTGTCTGAAAACGCAGTAACTACCGCAGGGGAGAAAAAAAATCTTTAGTTCATTAGACTGAAGATATTTGAGCAGAAATCAGGGTTTCTGCAGGATTTTCAAATCTTATTTAATGCCTTTTAATGGCCTTTTTAATGCCACATGCAACCAATAACTATAGGGCTCGAAATTATCTTTTTTACTTGGTAGCACTGGTGCTCCCAGCTTAGAGCCCTGCACGGGCCTTAAATCTAAGCCCTAGCCCGGCCCTGGCCCGAAACGCACAGGCTGTAGCCCGGCCCGTGTCCGACAGCTTATCAAAAATTTTGGCCCGAGTCCGACCCCAAGCCCGTCTTTTTTTCCGCCAAACAGCTTATACTGTTACAGCCATTAAAATAGACCAGATTCGTATTTAATAGAAAGTTTATGTTTTTTCGTTTTGTTTTTTTTATCAGAACAATTTAGAGAAATGTTTGGAGTTTTTGTTTGTTTGTTTGTTTGTTTTTTAAATGTAAGTTTTAGTTTTTTAAGTGACATCGATATCCAAGCGGTATGTGGTCCACAGTGAGTTTACTCAATTTAACCTATATATCAAATCAACACTTGACTAGTCTACAATGCAATCCACATATATAAAACAAACATCAATATATCACAATGTTAGATTTAAAGTTTATTATCACCATCTCAGAACAAAGGCATTTCAAACTGGGCAGGCAGCTCTGCTGCGCAAAACCGGAACATACAAAGTCGCAGTGGTAAAGTAAACGAATAATGAACAAATATATAAAGAATTAATAATAATATAGAAAACTTCAAAAACACAACTTTACCACGTGGTTGAAAATCTCTGTGCTGCGCAGAGTATGTGAGCGGAGTGGAGCGGCAACAATTTCCCCCCGCGCTCCTTACATTTAATAATCGCTCTGCTCCAGCTCCACTCCTCGCTCACTGATATCAGAAACACCGCTCCGCGTCAAAAAATAAATAAATAAATAAGTATGTGTGAAATGTAACAGTCCTGTTCATAAAATATAATAAAATAACAGGAGATTTTCAAACATAGTGTGCAATATTTGTTCCGACCAGCGACCACAGCTGATAATTGTCAGCATTAAAAGAGTATTGCTGCTTTATCCAGTGCAAAGTTTGTAATGAAAATAATACGTTTTCGTCAGTTATTTTACCTACAGATCACACTATTTCTGATTTGAGTGATCCATCTCTATCAAGCTGAACATGTTTAACATATGATTTCCTGCTTAATGTGCAGTTATATTATGGACCATTGGCATGAATTGTACTCATGATGGAGCGGTGGTGGAGCGCTCTTGAAGAGAGTGAAAATCATGATGCTCCGACTTTTAAAAAAATCCGCTCTTTCCTCCATTCAAAATCACACCGCTCCACTCCGTGCTCCGCTCATACTCTACTATGCGCGAGTTAGGCATCACTGGCGCTTCCGGGGACGCACGCATTAAATCTCATTAAACTTTTTATTTTTTTTCTAAAGCAGGCCCGAAGCCCGATATGCGTGCAAGTTATGACGTGAAAATTGGCCCGAAGCCCGGCCCTAGGGGCAAAAAAAAGTCGGGCCCCGACGGGCTCGGGCTCAAATGCAGGGCTCGGACCCAGCTTCAAAAAGTTAGGAGCACCAAAAATGTTTTAGGACCACCTAATTTTTTTAGTAATGTGCCGATCTTGATTCTTCGTGGTCGATTCTGATTGCAGATGTCTTTCAAGCAAATGGGCTGATTCTGAAAGCCTTTTTTATATATTTATTTTACGCCTTAATCAAGGGACAAGAATGAATGAAAATATGAGTACATGAACAAGATGTTTGTTTTCTCTATTGTAGGAACAGCCACTTAAATTAGAGGCAACCACTGCGTTTTTAAACAACAACAAAAAATAAACGACAGTTCTTCCTTAGTCGTGTAGACAATAAATGCAGGCATGATCAAAGTAGGCTACTCTTTCAATATTCAAAGTGCAAATGGAGACCGAATTTTTTAAGCATGATACAGAGCTATAGACACTACACAACTTATTATAGCCCACATACTAATAACAGCCTAGATATTTTATGTAGCCTAATTTGCACGCATTGGGGAGTCGAGTAAAATTGCTTTTCAATGGTGTGTGCGTTTTACTTTTGGTTTCGTTTTAACGATCGAGCGAAACTCTTGACGGCGCGGAGCGTGCATTCTACAATACAAGACATTACTTTAACAAAACCATTTGAAAGTGGGAGGACACAAAGAGGATTTTGAAATGGTGTCTCCAGTGGAACACTGCCGCTGAGTTATCATTTGATGTGAATGTATGCTACGTTGTACAGTATTTATTGAGACATAGGTGGCAGAATTGTATCTGACAGAATGTACGCTGTAGCACGAAATATAGTAGATTTCTTCAAAAGCAGATTGTGGAGACCTTTTTAATTGTCCACAATCAAAAGAGAGAACGGCTAACATGTCACTGCATCAGCTCGCAACAGTCTGTGCAGTAGTTAGGCTAGCCAAAGTTTTGTAAAGAAATGAAACCAAGTCCAACAATTTCTCGCACTCACACAAATGCTCCCAAATATAATTTGAGGTCGCGCAGATTACATTTTGGAAGCATATGCACCCATAACGGTCGCAATTTCGAGCCCTGAACTAACACGGCTGTGTATGAATGCGTGTATATTATAATGCTTTTTTTTCATGCGGTCTTACAATGACGCAACAATGAACATACATTACTCTGCCGAACATAATTAGAAATGGATCAGGAGACAGCTCTGAACAGAAAAAAATTCAGAAACTTTGAACTCTTAGAGGCTAAAACTGGCCGCTCTTAAAGAGTCTGTGTCACACAATTTTGGACCGGCCAGAAGCAATTACCAAACTGGTTCCGTGTTTATCATACTTCGCCACAGTGAATCAAAGTTATTAATTATACAGGCTACATTCAAGATAAATTGGTAATATTTGTTTCTTCAACACTAAGGTTTTAATGCCTGTATAAAACAATTTAATGCTTTTTAAATCCATTTAAGGCCTTAATTTTCGCAAAATCAATTTAATGACTTTTAATGCTTTTTAATGCCCCGCGGAAACCCTGAGAAATGTCACCAAAACGATTTAATCCGAATTTAAGACTTTTTAAGGCCTTATATTAGGAAAACGTTTTTTAAGACTTAAGGATCCGTGGACACCCTGTTTATTTCACACACTAAAATACGGTCAAAAGTACTGCAAGTCTGTGAAGAGTGATTTGCACATGAAAACACACAAAACTAATATTCAGCACACAGACAGGTGGTATTGAACACCTCAGTCATGGTATTGAAGGTGTAAACTGCTTATTCAGTTCCCCCACCAACAATTCCCACCGGACCTGACACTCGAACCTACATCCTTTGGGTTACAAGTCCCACTCTCTAACCATTAGGCCAAAACCCTCCATTAATTAATAGTGACTTACCATTGGCATGGGCTCCAGGAGAGCTTCTGGAGGACGTGGTGGTCTGACAGCCAACAATGGGGCCAGCGACACAGGGGCGACTCCATCCTGCTCTACCTGATCCAATTCACTCAGCTGTTGTGTGATAGAATCCATTTCCTCCTGAAGTTTTTCAGTGTGGACACTAATCTCAGATATCTTCTCAGAGGCGTGAGCAGTGAGAAACGCCTCCTTCAGATCCACCAGGTGCAGGACACGCCACTCCTCCCGGCGAACCAGCCTATGCAGCTCATCGAACTGCTGGTTCACATACTGCTCCAGCTCTTCTACACTCATCTGAAACATTAACAAACATTTCCCTTTAGAACTAATCCACTGAGTGGGAAGACACATTACTTAATAGGCAAGCTAAATCAAAACCAGCTACACAAACCTCTGACAACAAACCTATATAGTAACAAGCAGCAATTACAGGGCCAAGCACTAGGCAAGGGAGGCATCGGAACAATAGCAGCAAAGGGGAACTGAAGCCATTTTAAAGTGATTTTAGTCAAAATGGGTAAAAAATCAACAGAAATTACCACTAGTAATATGATTTAATTGGTTATCACTTTCGACCACAAGGTTTTGATGAAGTTTCGACCACTTCATCAAAACGTTTTGAGTACGTTTAGGTCATGGTCTCAACGGTATATACAAAGTTTCGTAATGCTACACCAATGCATTCGTAAAATGTAGCATTTTCTATAATAATACTCTATTGAAGTCAATGGCAATTTCATGTTTTGTTTAATTATAGTGCCACCAAGAGCCACAATCCCACCATTTTTTATGTGTCCTTAGAGTGTGCTCATACATGTGTGTCAAATTTGGTGATTTCTTTTTCTTTCTGTTTTTGTTTTGGAGTTATAGACATGTTTATATAAGAGAAGAGAAAAAATGACCAACGGCTGACTTTGTTTGCATTTTTTTTGGCCACTTACTAGGGATGTGCGGTATACCGGTACTGTGAAAATACCGGTATTTTTTTTTTTAAACGGTACAATATCAAAAGTTTGCTCAGTTCGGTATTTCATCCGCTGTTCCGATTTTCACCACTAGTGTTCCGCAAACTGGCGTAAAACCGGCAAGCGTGATAACAGACAAACGGCAATGGATCACACAGATGAAACGCGCTCTGCAGCGGTCAAAGGAGCTAGCAAAAAAATAAAGACTGAAAAGATATGTATATGTGAACCCATTTTATTCAGTCCCAAAATCACAATCCAACCTGTATCCTCTACTCTGTTGGGTTTTGTTGTTGTTGTTGTTGTTGTTGTTGTTGTTGCATTCTGGTTGCATTCACATTTTCTTTGTGATAAAGACTGAAAATATGTGACCCTGGACCACAAAACCAGTCATAAGCTTACATTTTACAAAACTGAGGTGTATATATCACATGAAAGCTGAATAAATAAGCTTTCTATTGATGTATGGTTTGTTAGGATAGGACAATATAGCATATAAGAAAATATAAGAAAATCACCTTTAAAGTTGTTCAAATTAAGTTCTTAACAATGCATATTACTAATAAAAAAATATACATTTTGATATATTTACAGTAGGAATTTTACAAAAAATCTTCATGGAACATGATCTTTACTTCATTTCCTAACAATTTTTGGCATAAAAAAAAAACAATAATTTTGACCCATACAATGTATTTTTTGGCTATTGCTACAAACATACCCCAGAGACTTAAGACTAGTTTTGTGGTCCAGGGTCACAGATATTAAGAGATTACTTTATTTTAATTAGATCTCTTCAGTTTTGTTTCTTCTAAAATCAAAATTGTAGTTTTTATTATTTTTTTGCAACAATTTCTTTGCACAGTTGTTCATAAAGTTTTCAATTCACCTATATTTGCCTGTTTCCTTTTTTTTTTTTTTTACCTATGGTATCGATTTGGTATCGATACCAAGGTATTAGATCCTAGTATCGTACCAAAGTCAAAATTGTGGTATCGAGCCATCCCTACCACTTACTATCAAAATTTTGGCAATTAGGAATTAGCGTAAAGCTGGCATGCTATGTTTCTAGGGTGGTTTCGTGTCGATCGAAGTAACAGTTTCTAAGATATTGGCAAATGTTTTTTAAGCGCTAAAATGCAATGCTGTACAAACCCTAAGGCATGTTTGGTATCACTGGACTCAGGATTCATATATCATAAATTGGGTATCATTCGACTCTGCATGATGCACCGAATCTAAAGAGACCAGTTTTGTACACTGCAGAAGCCTAGGGTCATGCTTGTTTGGTTTGTGTGCTTTTCATAGAATTAGTTTGTGCGTTATTCGAGAATGGTTTGACTTATCAATTTGAATTCCATAACCTTTTGCCAGCATGGACCGAAAATAATCTGAGCCAATTTTGGTGAAAATCAGACAAACCGTCTAGGATGAGTTCGAAAAAGTAGGTTTTATGAACTATTAAAAACAGAATAGATTTTTGAATTTTGGACTTCATTCAACTCGGCAGAAAAAAACAAACAAACAAAAAAAAAACTAATTTTGATTTTGTTCAAAAGTTATTAGCATAAAGCAAGTAAAACTTTGGACAAGACTCCAAACTTGCCATGGTTAATGTTGACACTGTCCTCTATCAATGTGCCAAATTTTACTTTCCCGCAAGCCGTTCTATGGGCTGCCATAGACTCAAAAGTGGAAGAAACAGAAGAACGCCAATGGATACAATAGTTGCCATCGCACCTTTGGTGCTTGGCCCCTAATAATGGCACCATCAAGAACAAGCTCAGGTGCAGGCTTATTTCACATAAACAAGACGAGATTGCCTCTTTTTCAGCAGTGGTGACACTGAAAGACAACCATTGCTACTTTATTACAAAGGCACCCTATTGAACCAGGTGTGGGATTACAAATTAAGTTCCTGTTCTCGATCTGTGTGTCAAATCCGATAGATTACCTTCTGTCTTTATTGTCTCTTGGTGCCCCTGTCCCATTATTTGCATGGTTATGCTGATCGGATTAGAGTTGATGAAACTCTAGAGTCTGGGGCAGGTTCCTATACCTGAATCCTTTATTTGTATGCTTTGTTTAAGGTAATCTCACAGGTACTTTGTCTCCATTTCTAAACATTTCTAAACACAATGTATCAAAAATACATACTTGTAATTAGGTCGAGTTATGTTTTAAAATACTTGTAATCAGACTACAGTTAATTTTTTATGGATTACATGATTACATATTTACACAATAGCAATAAATTATTCATAATTTATTATCTCTAATTCCTCATTTTCATCTATTAAATTTCCTTTCTAAAGCATCCTACGGCTTATAGACATTCAGAAAGTCTTCAAGTCTTGTGGACATTCACACAAAGGCCAGACACCTGTCGGGTGGCGACAGCATTTGACCGCTGGATTTACAAAAATCATTTCAGGTTTAGGAAGTGTTTCAACATTGCATCAACTACTGATAAACACATAGATTTTTGTTATCTGATATATTACTTTGTAGGTTTTTTAACCATTTATTATTTCTTTGGAAGGCTTTTGTCTTTCAAACAGTTAAAAACGCACTAATTCCCCCCAAAAACTGTCATCTGATCCGCTTTCACTTAAAGGTGCAATAGGTAATTGTCTTCAGAAACGTTATTTGTTATACTGGTTGAAAGTGCCTTCACATCCCGATAGCAATCATTACGTTAAGTGGTTTAAATGCATTTATATGTATTTATTAGGGCCGGGACTCGATTAAAAAAATTAATCTAATTAATTAGAGGCTTTGTAATTAATTAATCGAAATTAATCGCATTTTAATCGCATATAAATATTTGACCTGAGAACAGTGAGAAGTAAGTTTTTTCATATGGATTTTTAGTATACCATTGAATAATGACTGAATACATAAACTTAAGCAACAAAATATTGTTTATTTTTGTTCAACCAAGTCCGACAGACCAGTGCAATATTGCCATTAAGTGTAGCAATAGGATACAGTGTTTCCCCTAGGTTTCCATACTTTTTTTTCTCTGTACTTTACCCTACTTTGTGTAATAACGAAAACATTTATTTCAGTGAAAAAATAAGTCCCAAACTCTCTATTTTAACATTTTGAACAATAGGGCTTTAAAATCTTTTGCCTTTTTTTTTTTTTTTTAAAGAAATTCTTGTGTTTTATTTTTTCTCATAATCAAATGAAAGCATAAACATTTATTTATTTTTAATCAAATGAAAAATAAACCTTTTTAATTTTTGGCAAACAAACAGAGGTTTGCTGTTAAAATCAATAAATAATAATTTAACATTTAAATAATAATCGTAGTACAATTAAGTGGTTAATCATGTTGTTTTATTTATTTTTTATCATATATATTGTTTTTTGTCAATTATTTAATAGGAATAATGTTCTGTTTCATGTTAAACCGTACTTTTATTTTGACAGGTTGCCGTGAAGTTTCTGTGTGTAAAGTATGATATGATGCTAGTTTTCTCAAATGAAACGGTAAATGTGACACTGACAGTAGCTTTGGAGATTTATCTGTTCATGTGAGATGCAAATGCCAAAAATTAACGGGAGCATCACGCGTGCAGTGTAAAAAAAAAAAAACGCGTCTCTGCCATTCTAACATACAGAGGCAAACGGTACATGCAGGATTCATATTAAAACGGTCTTTTTGCATTTCAGTTTTCACAGACACTAGTCCATATCGCGATTTGAATTAAGTGACAGACGAACTTTTGATTTATCAATCCAAAAATCGACGAATTTACGTGGCATTCCGCACTATAGTAAATTCGGTTTTTATGAATGGAGTCCGCGATCCAGTCCGTGTTTTCTTGGAGGAGACATTGTAAACGCGCCCCCCTAAGATAATGGTAGTGGAAACACTGGGATATTTAGAAATATACTAGCCTACATTTCAGAAATTCAGGTACCCTATAGGTAGGTAGACCTTCTGTAAAAGCATTGAGGTGATACTTGAGGCTCGATGTGCTGCGGTGATATGCGCATTCCTTTGGTCTGAACGCTAGTTGGTGCTTCAGTATAATCGGTCCGCTGAAACTCATCCAGTGAGAAACGTTCCGCGGTGCAAAATTAAGTGCGATTAAAATGCGTTAAAAAAAATTAACGCGTTATTTTTGTGTAATTAATTAATCTAAATTAACGCGTTAAAGTCCCGGCCCTAGTATTTATATATTCTGTGGAAGGTGTAGGACCAAAAAGTGTTACCCAATCAAAATGCTCATTCCGAACATTACGATAGGCTGACGTACCCGCCTGTCAACATATGTATTTGCATACCTCTGTGCATCCTGTTCGTGCAGACATCATATATCATCAGCTCTTTCATGCATGCTTTTTCACATAATTCAGTGGAGAATTATTAGAAATGATATTAAGAACATGTGAGAATAACCATCTGTTCTCAAATGCGATTATAAGAGTGTATCCTCTTCTCTTTTGTAATACTCTTCCTATGTGTTTGTTTACACTGGTTTTCGAAACAGCGCCACCACTCTCGTCCTTTTGTGCAACAGCAGCTGCTCTGGGCACGTGGTGTAATGCACAAATCTTCTTGGATGGCTGTGTTTTCGCATCGCGGAACTGAAAATATTCGTCGGACTGGTTGTTAAAAAAACATTAGCTTTTTTCGGTGCGTGAATGTTCGCGGAAACACTCAGAGGAATCTGTTGTTTTATTTTAGCCAGCATTGCGTTTGATGTTTGTTTTGCTTTTTCGTGCTCAGTGTGGAAAGGCCTTAAAAGTAATCAAAAAGTAGTCTGCTTATATTACCTTAATGTAATGGATTACGTTACTAACTACAATTTTTGTCATGTAATTTGGAATTAGTAACAGATTACAATTTGTACAACCTTGGTCCTGGGAATAATGTGGACGTTTCTTTGACGCCATATTTATGTACACCCTACCTACAGACAAAATTAAGTATCTGTGCTGAACCAACAAATCCACTACATGAAGAATCCACCTCACAACTTGCAGGACTTAAAGTAGCTGCTTAAAGTCTCAATGTTAGATACTACATGATACGTACCTACACGATATTAGGCAGGTGGTTTTAATGCAGTGGTTGAATTTGATTGGAGTATACTAGCAACTATGAAATGGTTTGAACTTCCATAAGCATAAAGGCTTCATTGTCAGGAGTGTTAAAGTCACCGATGGAAAGCTGCATCAATACCGGTTTTCTGTACAAACAAGCTGGATGCTCACATGTGAGCCACTTCCTTAGGGAATTTGTCTCATACAGTTATCAATCATATCTAGTGCTCGGTTGGCCCACTAAGCAGACGCTTACAGGTGGTTGGAAAAACTTGGATAAACAAAGGGAAAACAAAGTGAAAGTAGAGCATATTGTATGATAGGTTGCACACATTATACTTTCACTTTGTTTGCTGTGATGCTGGAAAGATGCTGGAGTGTAGTTTACAGATTCTCTGTAAACCGAGTATAGTTCTTTGTAAACATGCTGTGCAAGTCACTGAATTGGTATTTTGATAATGGAATTGATCTGGACTACAAAGAGACACATAAACAGTCACATTCAGTCACACATCTCATTTGGTTAATATTTTTTATATTTTCTGATAGCAATGTGTTGTATTTGCAGAGTGTTGTTATTTATGGGAAAAGAAAGCAATTATTTAATTCTATAATAAAGTGTGACTCACATCTGGGCTGATCCATTTGGCCTTGATCTTTTCTGATATTTCATGTGTGCGCTCCAGCAGGTCAATACCTTCTTTGCTCTGAAATACAAATAAACACATTCAGAAAGAGTGACTCTCGATTACCGTTAAAGGGTTAGTTCACCCAAAAATGAGAATTCCGTCATCATTTATTCGCCCTCATGTTGTTCCAAACCCATAAGGCCTTCGTTTTGCCTCACATTCAAAGACAACGCAATAGAGAACAATATTATCGTAAAAGTAATTCAGAAACTGTAATTACAATAATATTTTTTTTTTTTTTCAGGAAATAGTGTTTCTGAGCTCTGTCTTATAAAAGTCATATATATACACTGACCAAAATTATAAACGCAACACTTTGTTTTTCCTGAGCTGAACTTGAAGATCAACATTCAGTTGACGGGAACAGCTCTGGTGGACATTCCTGCAGTCAGTATGCCAACTGCACGCTCACTCAAAAACCTGCGACATCTGTGGCAGTGTGCTGTGTGATAAAACTGCACATTTTAGAGTGCAATAATCTTGCTGTCTAATCAGCATCTGGATATGCCACACCTGTGAGGTGGATGGATGATCTCGGCAAAGGAGAAGTGCTCACTAACACAGATTTAGACAGATTTGTCAACAATATTTGACAGAAATAGGCCTTTTGTGTACATAGAAAAAGTCTTAGATCTTTGAGTTCAGCTCATGAAAAATGAGGGCAAAAACAAAAGTGTTGCGTTTATAATTTTGGTCAGTGTAGTTCATATATTCATATAAACAACAAAAGAAATATTTCTTAATACAAGTTACTTTTTGTAATATCTACTTCATGCTTTTCTCATGGCTTTAAATTCTCTTTTTTTGGGTCATTTCTCAGACAAATCAATGTGGGATTAATATGCAATTCATTCGAATAGTTAATCGCCACAACATATAAATAATTAGATTACAAATTTTAAAGCCTAGTGTACTTGTATTCAGTTAGGTATGTGTGCTAGCTAAATGTTTGCAGCTATGTTTCTGAGCAAAATAATAACAGTTTCACATGTTTGTTGGAGTATGTGTGTTGACTGACCTTCTGCCACAGGTAGGCCTCTTTGAGAGTGATAATCTCATGTTCTCTGTGTTCTCCCTGCACAGCGCACAGCACACAAATGATCCGCTCGTCGTGTTTACAGTAGAGCGAACCGTCTTGACCGTGCTCCGTACATTTCAGCCTCTCCACTGTCACAGTTTCTCTTTTCGTTGCTCCGGTCTGGAGCGATGGTTCACGCTCATCGTTCCCGGTGGCCTCCGCTCTCTCTGCTGCATTTTCAGATACTTCAGGCTCAGATGCCGCCTGCGGGTCTGGGCTGCTGTACGGCTGGAGCGGGTGACCGGTGCTTTGTGAATGTTTTTCTGCATGGCTCACGCAGAAGGCAAAGCGACAAAGTGTGCACATCCAAGCGGCCGACTGAGGCTCGTCCGGTTCACAGGCATCACACGTGCCATCCATCTGCGGCAAATCGTCCTCCATGGCGGTGAAGAACGAGAATGATAGTGAGTGACTGGGTTGGAGCCTAAAAGTGGAAAAAGAACAACGCAATAAAAGAAGATAGGATTTATATTTGTATTATATTTATTACATTTAATATACTGTATGAGTGGCATAGCAAATCAGCTCTGGGCCCATATAAAAAAACTTGTTTTATTGATGGTATGAATGCTTGGAAATAATAGTTCAAATGTCATGTAAAGTATTATTTCTTCTTTACTACTAGTTACAACACAAAATGAAGACAAATGAGCATCAGAAGGCATGTTGGACTTAACAAACATTATGAATCAATCAATGTTTCAACCCAAGAAAAACATCAATAAAACAGCTTGTGGACAGTCAGGAAACATACCTGACAAAAGCCAACAATATACCTTTATCAACACTGTTCTATTATTCTCATAAATGAGTCAGGTAACAGAGTTGGAGCCTACTTCAACCTTTACATTCTTTGTATTAAATGCATTTGAAGAATGAAAGTTTTTTTTTTTGCAGAGTTGGTGGACTTTACCCATTAATTAACTTTATTCATGCAAGATACTTCATTTTAAATCTATTCTATGACCTTAATCTTGTAATCTTAGATTTAGTTTTTTATACAACATAATAGTCATTTTAGTTACATTCTCCAGGCGTTTCTTTCAGCAAATTCATCCACAATGTCTTGGTTTTGTCGGTTTTGATGAAAAGCTAGTGTCGATAGTCTGTTCTACAAATTATGTTATTAGTTTCGGTTTTAAGAATGAGCTGCAGCCACATTAACAAAAGAGAAACTACCATTATTATTATTAAATTCACTTGCGTTAATTCTTGCACATTAACCATAAATCGTAGAAGAAGGCAAAGATGAAGATGTTGAGGCAAAATAAATCATAGGTCGAAGACCACACACATTCAAGTTTGGCTTCAGTTGTTTTCCTCTCTACCGAATGTCGCACACACAAAATGGCTCCGTTTATGTTCAGGTGTTCTCTCTCCTCAGTCTTACCTTTCTCTGAGCTAAACGAGGCTTCCTTTCTTTTTGTGAACACGTTTGATCAGCTGTGTGTTGTTGCTGCTGCCGCTGATTTTCCCACCTATTTCTGTCTTTTCTGTTTATTTGAATTGGTTTTGATTGCCCTGTTGTCCCAGAGCTGTAATACAAAACATAATTCACGATTTCGCCTGTTTTGAAGTGGACATTAACACACTCACTGCTGCCTGCACTTCCTTGTTTTGGGAGGTTTTTTTCACTACTTCCGGTTCTTTCAACAGGAACTGAATGACGCAGACTAATTACAGCAGACAAAGAGCAGGCTCTGTACGAAGGGCAAAAAAACATGGAAAGATATTTAGATCTTATAACATTTTTAATTTTTAGCTAGTTGATTATTGATGGTTTAAAAGGCTCTCTCGGACGAGTTTTCTAAACTCCGTTTGAATTCGAATTCTTCACCCTGTGATTTCCATTTGCCAATTCGGACGGGACTAACACGTCTATTTATTACAGTCAGGGGTGTTTGCACGTACATCATCACATATGCTCATCATGTCTAATAAAATATGTTTTAATATTATTTGAATGTATTATAAAACATTAGTTAAATAAACTTCATATGAGTTTATAGATGTGGCTGTTTATAATAAACCTATGTAAGTGAGCCAGACAGGGGTAGCTGCCTGCAGCCTGGAGCAATGGGCGTGCCGAAAGGTAGGGGCGTGCCAAAAGGTTTCTGATTGGTGAAAGTAGTTCTCTTACGAGAGGTCTCTCGTACTGCGTAAGAAGTATCTTACGCTAGGGGAAAATCCTTTTCTGCGAGATATTGAAGCCAAAAATTATCCTTAATTTTGAAATAATGTAAAGCGTGTTGCAGCAGCATACAGGCATAGGCGAAACAGCTTGCGCGCCTATTGGCTGCTCTGCGGCAACTGCAGCAGCCTATTAGAGCGAGGCCTGACGCCTGACTTTTCGTAGCTTCCCGCCTAAAAGGGCGTGGTCTAGACCTATAAATATCGCTCATAGGCAGCTATTATCTGATTTTTCATCCTTCAAGCGAAGCACACGCATCGCTGGAGCCGGATAAGAAGCCGCCGTTTGACTGCAAGCATCTCAGCGGGACGAGCCACTGAAGCTGCTGGCCACGCCGCCTTCCGTGCCTTCCTGCTGCGCTTTCCGGCGCCTATATCCTTTATAATCTACAGTGTGTGTCGCCGCTGCGATACACACTGTTTCTCTAAAAAGAGCAAAGCGTCTTTTTAAAGATGCCTTCATACGGCTCGTGCAGATGCCAATGGTGACTCTGAGGACTTGCCTTGCCTTCTTCACTGAGACTGCTCCCCCGCCCGCCGCGGTGTAGCGCCGTAAAAAGCGCCGTGCCCAGCGGGCCCCGGACACTTCCCCCAGCCGACAAAGCTCGCCGGTTCGCCCGCCTGCTTCATCGACCTCGTCAGCCTCTGTTCCGGACGTAAAGTGGCCGCTGTATGCCACCGCTTCCATCGACGCCGCTGACGAGGGGGGCCATGAAGGAGGAAGAGGATTTCCGTTTCCCGCCAAAGCGGAAACGCGCATGCTGCTCAGAGGCGATAGCAGCCCACTTATGTCTGCCCTCCGCTGGACGGCGTGCTAAGTCGGCCCTCCCCTCTAAAGCTTGCCGTCAGACGTCAAACCTGCTTCGCCGCGCTTTCGCCGCCGCCTAGCCGCGTCAGCGCTGCGTAACATGGTCTCTCACCGTTGCTGAGAGGCACCCGTGGTTAACGCTTTCTGACGTTTTTCTCGTCTGGCCGCCGCCCCGCCAGACACGGCCCGCGGCCCAGGATTGAGTTGAAACCTGAGCCTCCGAAATCATCCTAGCACAACTGGGAAAACGACGGTGTACGAGTCCCGCGGTTGCCGGACCCCCACCAAAGTTATTCGCTCGTCCAGTTCCAGGAAATGTGACTGTTCCAGTGTCCCGGCCACGGCCGATGGTGTTTCATGTGTCGTAAGAATGCCCACTAACCAGTGCTCATCTCTACACACAAGCACAGCGCACATAAAATCGACACAGATCGATTGCGCTTCACAACCGGCCACGGCCGATGGTGTTTCACGTGTAAGAATGCCCACTAACCAGTGCTCATCTCTACACACAAGCACAGCGCATATAAAATCGACACAGATCGATTGCGCTTCACAACCGGCCACGGCCGATGGTGTTTCACGTGTAAGAATGCCCACTAACCAGTGCTCATCTCTACACACAAGCACAGCGCATATAAAATCGACACAGATCGATTGCGCTTCACAACCGGCCACGGCCGATGGTGTTTCACGTGTAAGAATGCCCACTAACCAGTGCTCATCTCTACACACAAGCACAGCGCACATAAAATCGACTCAGATCGATTGCGCTTCACACGTGGTAAATATGCCCGCTTCACAGTGGCCACAGACACCACATTATGCACGTCAAATGGTTTCTGTGAAAACGAAACCAAAAGTGCATTCGCTCTACGCAGGCGAACGTTGTTTGGAGTGTGTTAAATGTGCCCGCTGCCACACAGCCACATCCACACACAGACATAATAGTTCCCGCTATCAGCGTGCCCCATGCCTCAAATATCACGAGCACGTTTTGCATGAAATCAGCGTGCATTCGCTCCATGCAAGCGAACGATGTTTGGAGTGTGTTAAATGTGACTGTTCCAGTGTTTGCTGCAGCCAACAAGCCGGTTCTGTCGCCCGCTTGCCTGCACACAAAGGTTGTTTTCACGGCTACCCAGATAAACCCCCAATAGAGTGTATTTTCTGGAGTCCCGGCCACGGCCGATGGTGTTTCACGTGTAGTCAAAATGCCCACTCCTCCAGTGCCCATTTCTACACACAAGCACAACCTGTCATACAGACCCTGCGCACATAAAATCGGCTCAGATCGATTGCGCTTCACATGTGGTACACGTGTCCACTTAACAGTGCCCACAGACATCACATTATGCACGTCAAAAGGTTTCTGTAAAACGAAACTAACGTGTATGCAGGCGAACGGTGTTTGCAGTGTGTTAAATGTGCCTGTTGCCACACAACCACATCCACACACAGACATAATAGTTCCCGCTATCAGCATGCCCCACGCCCCGAATGTCACGAGCACGTCTCTGGTGCCACAGCATACCGAAACCACTCCGTTAATGAAAGAACGGAGCGCGCTTCGTATTCAGCCTCTAGCTATTCATGCAAACGCATGGAAAAAGCTTCCAGGGATCTCGAAATGGGTGCTGGACATTATAAAAGGAGGCTATTCGCTACAGTTTCACCGACGCCCGCGCCGCTATACAGCGCGCGTCGAGACCACAATGCAGACAGAAGCAGCACACCTGCTTCGAGCCGAAGTGGCGAAACTATTGAGCAAAGGGGTCATAGAGCCCCTTTCTCAAGCTCAAAGCGAAGGGGGGCTGTACAGCAGATATTTCCTGGTACCGAAAAAAGACGGGGGTCACAGACCCATATTAGATCTAAGGCAACTGAACAAAGCGCTGGTGAAGCGTCGGTTCAGGATGCTCACGACCAGAAAAATCCTCGCGCAAGTTCGCCAAGGAGACTGGTTCGTGTCAGTGGATCTGAAAGACGCGTATTTTCAAATACAGATAGCGTCACGTCACAGGCGATTTTTGAGATTCGCCTTCGAGGGCCAGGCATATCAGTACACAGTCCTGCCGTTCGGTTTGTCCCAGGCACCCCGTACATTTACAAAGTGCATGGACGCAGCGCTCGTTCCTCTCAGACTGAAAGGCGTGCGCATACTGAACTATTTGGACGATTGGCTGATTCTAGCGCAGTCTCGCTCAGTGCTTGTACAGCATACGACCATGTTACTCGATCACCTCGAGAATTTGGGTCTCAGAGTCAATTGGGCGAAGAGCTCACTGTCCCCCAGTCAGAAAACTTCCTTCCTGGGCACAGAATTGGACTCGCTGTCAATGATAGCGCGGCTGTCACCACAGCGCGCAGCAGACATTCAGCGCACAGCGGGCTCGTTCCGCTGCGGCGCGTCTGTCCCGCTCAAAAAATTTCAGAAAATGCTGGGTCTCATGGCCTCAGCGTCATCAGTTCTGCAGCTGGGTCTGCTATGTATGCGCCCACTGCAGTTCTGGCTGAAAGCGCGCGTCCCGCGTCAAGCGTGGGCGCCCGGTCGGCTTCGTATCACGGTCAATCAGAAATGTGTCACAGCCCTGAATCCGTGGAGAGCAATCGACTGGTACCAGTTAGGTGTAAGCCTGGGGACTTCCTCGAGAATAAAAGTGGTGTCTACGGACGCGTCCACCTCGGGATGGGGGGCTCTGCTCGAGGGCAGACCGTCTTTTGGCCAGTGGTCAGAACGGGAAAAGCTCCTGCATATCAACTGCCTCGAAATGCTGGCAGTACAGAACGCGCTGATGCGCTTCTGTCCCCGAATAAAAGGAAACCATGTATTAGTCCGCTCGGACAACATGTCAGTGGTTTCCTATATAAATCGCCAGGGCGGTCTCAGGTCCAAAAACCTATACAGACTTGCAGAACGCTTCCTGGTATGGGCTCAGCGCAACCTGCGCTCGCTGAAAGCAGCGCATGTGCCGGGGCTTCTAAACATAGGGCCAGACAGACTGTCCAGGAACAATGTTCCAGCAGGCGAATGGTCTCTACACCCACAGACAGTACAACTACTGTGGAAAAAATTCGGCAGAGCGGAAGTAGACCTGTTTGCGTCTCCGAACAACGCTCACTGTCTGGAATTTTACTCAAAAAGCAGAGACGCGCTGGCCCACGAATGGCCCCGCCGTCATCTCTATGCTTTTCCCCCCGTCTCTCTCCTACCTCAGGTGATAGAGAGGGTCAGGGAAAAAGGATGTTCAATACTGCTGATAGCGCCGTTTTGGGAAAACCAGCCCTGGTTCCCAGCGCTGATGCAGCTGACGAGCACTGTCCCGTGGCCGATACCAGTGAGGAGAGACCTTCTCTCTCAGGCCAGCGGCTCGATTTGGCATCCTCACCCAGAGCTGTGGTCCCTTCATGTCTGGGCCACCAGCGAATATATGATGAACTCCCTAAAGGAGTATTAAACACGATCACGCAGGCTAGAGCCCCGTCTACGAGACGGCTCTATTCCTCAAAATGGTCAGTGTTTTCGGGCTGGTGCGCAGCTCGCGGCTCGTCACCCACTAACTGTGGTGTGATGGAGGTGCTTTCCTTTCTACAAGAGCTGCTGGACAAGGGCAGAACCCCGTCCACGCTCAAAGTCTATGTGGCGGCCATAACAGCGTTCTCGAGCACAACGCTAGGTCAGTCAATAGGAAGGAACGATTTAGTTATTCGCTTCCTGAGGGGAGCTAGAAGACTAAATCCCCCCAGACCTCCCTCAGTCCCCGTATGGGACCTTTCTGTGGTACTAGAGGCCATGAAAGGTGGACCATTCGAGCCTCTGCAGACGATTGATTTGAAATACCTGTCTCTTAAGACCGTGTTTCTGCTGGCTCTCGCTTCAGTGAAGCGCATAGGGGATTTGCACGCACTCTCTGTGAGCACGACGTGCATGGAATTTGGACCTAATGACTCTAAAGTCATACTCAAACCCAAACATGGTTACGTTCCAAAATCACTCAACACACCGTTTAGGGCACAGGTCATCGCGCTGTCAGCCCTACCGGTCAATGATGAGGAAACGGACGTGAGCCTCCTATGCCCAGTCAGGGCATTACGAGCTTACGTGTCTCGCTCGTCTGCTTTTAGACAGACAGAGCAGCTTTTTGTTTCGTTTTACGGGCGTCCCAAGGGACTGGCCGCGTCGAAACAGAGCTTATCCAGATGGATAGTTGATGCTATTGCGTTGGCATATGCTTCCAAGGGCATGCAGTGCCCGCTAGGTGTCAGAGCACATTCCACGAGGGGCGTGGCCTCATCGTGGGCGTGGTCGAGTGGGATTGCCTTGCAAGATATTTGTACGGCGGCGGGCTGGGCCTCTCCGTCTACATTTATAAGGTTTTACAACCTGGAGGTTCCCGCCTTACAGGCCAGATTGCTGTCAGTCTAGATGTTCAGTGTTGTCTGACCTGATGTTATCAGCTCGGAATGCTGCGTCTACTGAGCACAGCTCTAGGGTCGACAGTGAAAGTAATAGCACGAGATGTGTATGGGCAAACTGTGTGAAGACCCTTATTCTTACGTCAGCTCAGGCCGTAACCCCGCCCTGTATGTACGTTTACTTAGCGTCTGAGTGACGCTGCACTATGTGGAAGAGTGCGGCGTTGCCCCTCCCTCTTCCCCGGACTCCCTGTGAGTTCTATAGGTGATTATGAACTGTATGAACCCCGGGCTTTCGCCCTTGGGTCTTTGGTGTCAGATCTCAGCATGCACGGCGTTTTACACTGGGTCACCTAGCGTAAGATACTTCTTACGCAGTACGAGAGACCTCTCGTAAGAGAACGTACTCGGTTACTAACGTAACCTCGG